>NC_064856.1:102717161-103021327 GCF_024139225.1 Suncus etruscus
AAAAATAAAAATAAATAGAAAAAAAATAAAGCCCTACAGCTTGATTCTACAAATCATTAAAACTCTACCATCAGAATGTTAATTAGTCATAAATAATCTCATAAAATGTTCAGGAAGGAAAAATGAAGTGGTAAGATTCCTTGACATTTCCCCTAAGAAGCCCAAATTCATCTAACTTCAATGCTTTGCAACTAATACTGTTGTAGTTCAATGGCAACTGAAAGAATTACCAACACAGATATATCTTCAGTCTTTCCATAAATCATTCAACTCAACTTGAAGATTCTAGAACTTCCCATGTAGTTCTCAGTCATGGTTCTCAGCCATGACTCTGCATAGGAATCACATGGTGCCTTCACTTCCCCCCAAAATCAAAAGCACATACACAAAAGAAAGCAAAACTATCCTCAACACTTGTATTTTTGTGGTGCATGAATACCACTAATAAATTACATACTCTAAGGTTAATGGGATATCAGTCTTTGTCAAAATTTAAGATGAAGAGAGTACTTCAAATAATAGTTATTTTATTAGTTTATACTTATTAAAACTATATAATTGCGATGAATTTTATTTCATGATGGAAAACATACATATTCACAGAGCTAAATATTTTAGAATTTTTTTTTCTTTTTGGGCCACTCACTGTGACTCTCAGGGGTTACTCCTGGCTATGCTCTCAGAAATCATTCCTGGCTCAGGGAACCATATGGGCCACAGGGGATTGAACCGAGGTCTGTCCTGGATAGTCCAAATGCAAGGCAAATGCCCTAACTGCTGTGCTACAGTTCCAGCCCCAGTATTTAAGATGTTAATTCATTGAAATATCTTCACTGGAGAGAATTATAAATATATATGCACATTTACTATATATGCATACATATATATATATTTATATGAATTCCCCAAAACCCCTAAATATTTTAATATAGATCGAGAAGCAGAATTTTAGTTTCTCTAAAAAAATAGCATGTGATAAGATGGAAAAACATTCTATTTTTTTTGGATTTAGCACAATTTGTTCTTGTGAATTCTACTATTTTTTCCCTTGGCCATGGAATTCAGAAAATTTGATACAATGACTCTCTTGAGATCTGAGGATGTTTCCTTTAGTGAGATTGACTTATTAGAGACTTTTCATGTAATGAATAGTGTCATTGTGATTTACAATGTTCATAGAAACACATTTTAAAACACTACCCAATATAAATTCCTTAAATTATCAGAGACAAATATGTTGTCTCTTTAATAAGTTATTTTCTATTTATTAATTCTTGCAGGAAAGAAATAAAAGAAGGAAAAGAATGACGAGAAATAATATACAAAAGTGGTAAAGATGTCCATATTTTGAAAATTAAAAGAAAAATGACAGATAAGAAGAGGATGCAGAACAATAATGGGGAACATTTAGCTCATTGTTTCTAGAAGTTTTTATTTCAGGACTTGGAGTATGGATTGGGGTAGTTCATTTAACATGACATATACTCTGACTTCTACAAAGACCAATGAATTCAGTCAGAAACACATGGCTATAAAATAAATTAAATACTGTTTCTTTTTTTTTCTTTTCTTTTTTTTCCTTTTTTGTTTGTTTGTTTGTTTGTTTTTGAGTCACACTCTGCAGCGCTCAGGGATTATTCTTGGCTCTACACTCAGAAATCACTCCTGGCAGGCTCAGGGGACCATTTGGGATGCTGGGATTTGAACCACCATCCTTCTGCATGCAAGGCAAATGCCCCACCTCCATGCTATCTCTCTGGCCCCTAAATGCTGTTTCTTATTAAAGTCCTCAGATGTTATGAAGCATGCTGATTTTATTATAAAAAGATTTGCATTATCATAGAGGGTTTGAAGATCAGAAATGTCAACTATAACTTAAAATGTATAGCATAAGTGTCCACACATTTTTTTTTATTTCTCTATTCATCAGTGGAGAACTTATGGGCCTGATAATTTTTCTAATACATATATCAAGCCATTATATCTTTGCAACAGCCCTATTTTAATATAATTTGCATGAAATTGGGGAATTTATCATGCTAATAAGCTTGGAATTTAAGAACCTAATCTGCTAGACTAGCAGCTGGTGGTGCATTTAACAATTACATTATGCTTAAAATTTACATAAAAGTTGTGTTCTCTTCCCTCTGTATCTTCCTGGCCATCAATTTTGTATTATTTCATGAAAATTTTAGTTCTTTTAAAATTTGAAGATTATTTAAAAAATATGAACATCATATGAATAGATTTGGTCAATGGGTTACATTTTCACCTTTTCAATTCTACCATTACTAAGTTAAATATTATAATTATAATAACCTCTTAGACTCACAAAGATAGCTGCTGAGAACAATTTTTTAATTGCTTTATTTCAGTACCATGGTTACAAAATTGTTCCTGATTTCAGACATACAATGTACACCATCCTTCACCGGGGCACTCTTCCCACCACCGATGTCTCCTGTTTCCCTCCCATCCCCCACATTAATACTTCTAAAAGCTATGAAAGTTATATATGTATGCAAAAGTAACATAATAAAATTGAATTATAGCAATATCACATCATCTCTCTACTTTGATGTTTCAGATTAATCCAATATTTCACTGATCATTGGATCACTGATGAATATAAATGGAACATTAAATTAATTATTGAGAAATATGTTTGCTTCCACCTTGTAGGAATTTTATGAGTTGTGGCAAATCATTCCATCTGTTGCCATTTATTGTTCTGGAAGGATAAAATGTTGATAACTGTGGATCTTTTTTGTAAAGAACTACTTAAGTATGTATATTCAATGGAGTGTAGTTCACATAATAAATGCTAAAAAATGGCAAGTGGAGCCCAATGGTAGTATAGTAGGTAAGGTGCTTGCCTTGCATACATCTGATAGGGGTGTGATCTTGGGCATCCAATATGATTGCTTGATTTCAGTAGGTATATCTCCTGAGTGCAGAGTCAAAAATATAAATTATGACCAAAATAATCAAAAACATCAGTTCTTATAATGAATAAAATAATTATATATTAAAGATTATTTCAACCAAAATCTTTTATAGATATAGTTGAGATAATCCGGTTAATAAAAAGTTAAAACTTATTTCCCCCGCCCCCATCAAGCCCCTGTGAAATTCATTTCTCATCCCACCTATTTGCTGGTGTCAGAAATTCCATGTTAGATTTTTTTTTTCATTTTATTTCAAATATTTTGGTTTCTGTTCAAATTAAAATAATCCCATGGGGATGGGCGAAAGGAACATAGTTATTGTGGGACTATTAATAAAAATAATTACCAACTAAAATTGAAGGCATTCAGTTTCTGGTTGAATGCATTGAATAGGAATGCAAAAGAAAAAATAAAGATAATAGGGAAAGGAAGAAAGAAAGACAAAAAAGAAATAGAAAGAGAGAAGAAAGAAAGAGAAAAGGAAAGAAAGAGAAAGAAAAAAGAAAGACAAAAGAGAAGGAAGGAAAAAAGGACAAAAGGAAGAAGAAAAAGAAATGATAGAAGAAGAAAGAAAAAGGAAAAAGAAAGAAAGGAGGGAAGGAAAAAGAAAAGAAATAAGAAATAAGTCAGAGCACACTAATATTGATAAGAGCATTCAGGATGGAGGCATTTATGACTTCTCAACTTTAATAGCCATATCACAATTGTAAGAGGTGATTCCAACTAAAGATTTACTTAAATGTAAGATCCTCTGCAAAGATAGCTAGAAAAGTTAATTAGTACACACCATTATCTTAACAGATATTTTATTATTTTATAGAGTGACAGATGGAGCAATGGACGCATATTCCCAGTTGATTCCATTTCTACACAATGCCATGTTCCCTCATAGGACCTATTTGAATCAAGATCCAATTTACATTCAGGAATCTTAGATAAATTTTCAAAGTAGGGCAAGTATAAGTTTTATTATCCAACTACATAGTTTGGGTCAAGGTATTAATAATCCTGTCAGATCAATGAACATAAATATCAGATAAACCAGATTGTGTTGTCAGCCAACATTGAGTCTTCAAGTCTTTCTTGTTGTAGATTTGGTGATTATGAAATCAGACAATGGACCAGCTAATTTGGGTTGGATTCTGACATAATTATGATTTCTACGACCTTCATCTCTTTACGTGATCTCTCTGTGCCTCAATTACTTCATCAGTAAAATTAAGCTGAAAATAGAGTTCCCTTAGATGATAAAACTTAATAGTTACCAAATATGATTGTGGTGAAATTAAAAGAAATAATACTTTCACTGTATTCAGGGATTTAGTTATTAATGATATAATTGCCACAATTTCTAATTTATTTATTTTCATAGTTTTATTAAAGCTGAGGTAATAGCATAAATAAAACTACTCATTTTTAGCTAACAATGGTTTTCATGTTTTTGAAACTGCAAATTCTATTCTAAAATTTCTATATACTATCCTAATAAATGTTTAAGTATTTTCTTGCTATGTCATATAAATATTTTTCTTTTTTTGGAGGAGGGATTTTGGAACACACTAATGATGCTCATGTCAGACATCCTGGTTCTATTCTCAGAAGGTACTTCTGGTAGCTCAGGGGACCATATGGAGCAAAGGATCCAGGCAAGTGACTGGATTCCTATACTATTTCTTCAACATTTTTGCTTTACTTTTTAAATTCTATTTGCAATAATGTAAATGCAATCTGGATAATCATGATTTCACTAATGTTAAAATGATTATTATTAATATTGTTTAATAGACTTTTAATTTTATTTCACATACATTTATAGTTAGATAGACTTAATATAATTTTTTCATAGCTTTAACTAGACTATTCCATGGGTATTTTTTTTTTTTTTTTTGGTGTTTGGGCCACACCCGGTGGTGCTCAGGGGTTATTCCTGGCTGTCTGCTCAGAAATAGCTCCTGGCAGGCACGGGGGACCATATGGGACAACGGGATTTGAATCAACCACCTTTGGTCCTGGATTGGCTGCTTGCAAGGCAAACACCGCTGTGCTATCTCTCCGGGCCCTCCATAGGTATTTTTCATCTTAAAAGTTTTTTATTGATTTTTTATTGTCTTATAATATTATGGCATTTTAGAGACCAAATAGTTTATATTTATATATGTATAACTGTCACCTCTGCCAATTCGAAACTTTGAGTACCATGCAACCACCTAAAAGACTCCTCTACTCAGTCCTCCAACCCCCTTCTTCTTTTCTACTGGGAACTACTATATTTTCTTTTCTTTTTTGGGAGGGCTTGGTTTTTGGGTCACACCCGGCAGTGCTCAGGGTTTACTCCTGGCTCTGTGCTCAGAAATCACCTCTGGCAGGCACTGGGGACCATAAGGGATGCTGGGTTTTGAACCAATGACCTTCTGCATGAAAGGCAAAGGCCTTACCTCCATGCTATCTCTCTGGCCCTGGAGAGAATAATTTTTATTCATTTCCCTAATATTCTACCTAGCAAAATCATTTTAAGTTAAATTTATTTTATTTCCAGATTTTTAATTTAATGACGTAACATTATTTTACAAGTATAAATATTCATGCGCTCTGAATAAAATGATACAGTTTATACTCACCACCAATCTGTCAATATTTCTCTACCGCAGTTCGCAGGATCCTTCTCTTCATTCTATCCCCATTAAGTAAACGATTCTTTCATCAGAATCTAAAAGTTTTTTTTTTATAGGACATTGTTTATTCCTTTCCTTTGTTTCAGTATTACTACGAATGAGATAAGTTGGAATCTGTCTTTCTCCTTTGACTTCTTTTGCTTATACCTAAAATCCTCAGTTCCATTTCTTATAGCAAAAAGTAAGACTTTATCAATTTTTATAATTGTGTTAGTTTTTCTATAATGTGTATATGCTGTAACTTCTTTTACTTTATACATTTATTTCAAAAATTGTATATTTACTAAAATAATAATATAGTTAAACATATTTAATATAATGTAGTTAATTACATGGATGTAGAGATGTTCATTTGTCACCAGATGCTTGGTTTGTTTTTAGCAAAAGTAGAGTAAGGTTATTTATGTCTGGCATCTATCTATCATTCATCCATCCATCCATCTATTTATCAATCATATCTATCTATCTATCTATCTATCTATCTATCTATCTATCTATCTATCTATCTATCTATCTATCTATCTATCTATCTATTTATCTATCTATCTAATCAATTCAGTTTCTCTACCCAGTTGATGATGTATGTTTATATTAATTTTTGTTTTGGCTATTGTGAATAATACTTCTACAAAGATGTGATGTCATACCCTTCATACAAACCTATAAAAATTGTATAACTGGGTTATACTGAAAGCTCATTTTAATTTAATTTATTTATTTTTGGCTGTACTTGAACAACACACTGGCAGAAAATACCATGTTCAATGGTGAAAAGCTGATTTTCTTCAAAATTCAGGCACAAATATAGACAATATTATCACCATTATTCAACAAGGTATTAGAAGTCTTAGACACAGAAGCTGGGGAATTACTAAAAATAGAGGCTGCACAAATTAGAATATAAGTTAAATATTTGGATAGAGAGATTGCACAGTAGGCAGGGTTAATATTGCTTTGCACATGACTGACTTTGCATATAGTTTAATTTCTAGTTTCACATATGGTCCCTTGTTCTACCAGGACAGAGCACAGAGCACAGAGCACTGAGCACAGAGCCCCAGGACTAAGCCCTAAGTGCCAGGGCTAAAACAACAAAGATAAATTATTATATATCATTATTTTAAGATATGATAATATGTAATAAAATTTTGATGGTTTCATTATATGTAACTAGTAGAAATAATAAACAAATAAAGAAAAGTGGGAGGTTATATGTATTAGTATACAAAACACTTTTCATTGTCACATATAAGCAACAAACTAAAAACTAATGAAAAATATAGACCCATTTACCAGTGTATTAACAGAATTAGTTAAGAATTAACTTAACAAAAAATGTAATTTTTTATCAAAAGAATAGAATAAAATATACAAATGGAAAATATTTTATGCTTATAGATGTAAAGAATCACTCTATTTAAAATTCAGCTACTCAAAGCATTTTACAATCAAAATCCTAATAAAAAATTTTTAAACTTTATTTTAATTCTTTTCAATTTTTTTAATTTTGGGTCACACCCAGCAGTGCTCAGGGGTTACTCCAGGCTTTACACTCAGAAATCATTCCTGGCAGGCTCGGGGGACCATATGAGATACCGGGATTCGAACTACCATCCTTCTGCATGCAAGGAAATCACCCTAACTCCATGCTATCTCTCCAGATCCAAAATACTAATCAAAAGGCATTTTGAGGGGCCCGGAGAGATAGCACAACGGTGTTTGCCTTGCAAGCAGCTGATCCAGGACCAAAAGTGGTTGGTTCGAATCCCGGTGTCCCATATGGTCCCCCGTGCCTGCCAGGAGCTATTTCTGAGCAGACAGCCAGGAGTAACCCCTGAGCACCGCTGGGTGTGGCCCAAAAACCAAAAAAAAAAAAAAAAAAAAAGGCATTTTGAAGGTTATAGAACACACATTACCAGAATTTGATAGAATCACAAAACTCCTTGAATTGGCAAAGCAATTGTGAGAAAAATGAAGATGAGAAACATCATAGTCTCTGGCTTTAAGTTATACTAGATGACAATAGTAGTCTAACAGCTTGGGATTTAAATAAAGCAGACATTCAGATCAGTGAAATAGAATTGAGTTCAGTCTAGAAATAAGACCTCAGATGTATGTATGAATAGTTAGTTTACTTCAAAGAGTTAGAAAATAAAACTGAAAACCAGACAGCCAAACTCAAAAACAAAACTGGATACTGTCTCATGTTATGTACAAAAATCAATTTCAAACATTTTATCGCAGGAATATTAAACCACATCCAAAAAATGCCATTGAGAAAACACTTCTAAGTTTTCTTTTTTTTTTTTACTATAATATTGTATTGTCTTTGATTAGATTCCATTAGCAAGTAAAATAAAAACAATGATAAGCAAATAGGAATATGCCATGGCATGCAAAAACATCTCCATTTTAGGGGAACTCAGTATATCAGATGTATCCCTGGATTTCCCTGGTGTGGAGATCTGAGGTGTTCCCCATGAGGTTCCTCAAAAGGCCCGCTGTGGACACTTTTTCCCCTGCGTTGGATAGTTGAGGAATTCCCAAAGAGATAAATTCATGCTTGGTATTATATTATCTGTCATTATTTAGCTATCTCTCCTTTATAAAATCGCAGGCAAAAAAATCAATCAATCAAATTCTTTTCAGAAATCCCAGCACCAAAGATTACTAAGAGAACCCCTTTTCTGGATTATATTTAGCACTAAAGTCAAAAGACCATATTTTTCTCTTATGCTCTTGCAGCCTCAGTATCTGATAATCAAGGGCATAGTCAGATCCTGGACTATTGATCCTTCTCAGAAAATGGGAGCTGCACTTCAAGGGATTTGGCCCCTTTCTTGACCTCTAAAATAACAGAATTCATCTTGATTGGGACTGTTCCTAGATTTTTTTCTACTTCTTAGTTTCCCTTGTTTCACATTTAAGGTTGATTGTTAAAAGCTGCCCATAGTGTGACCTTTTCCTTTGCAAGTCAGAATTGTTACAGTTCACGCCCATATGCTTAAGTATTATTATACTTTGCACTTGTGATTGGCTTACCCCTATAAAACTCCGTTTGGAAAAAAAAAATTTGTCGTACTCCTGCCAGAAGATGTGTTGACCCCACATACTCTGTGTGTGGTTTCATTATTTCATATGTCATATTTCGCCACCCATGCAACCCACTCTCCCAGAAGTGGATTCATTGAAATCCCATTGATGGCTGTAGGACAGAAGCTGCCTGCAGCAGGAATACAGAAAATACAGTTTGTGGACTGCTAGGGCAGCTATCATTAAAAGAAAAAAGACTAGATTATTTGCATATCAATACAAATACCTAGGGATAAGAGATACTTTTGCAAAGAAGTTGTACATCAGCTGAGGAGCAAAGAGATTGAACAAGAGTAAAGTGCTTGTCTTAAAAGCAACTGATTCAGGCTCAATCCCTGGCTTCCCATATGATGGGAAACCTTATAGGGAGGGAGTGATTCCTGAGAGCTGTGCCAAGAATAAACCTGTGCACAAAATAAAGCCAAAACAACAAACAAAAAACATGCATATGTCCATTGGCATATGAAAACATGCTTATAATTACTGATTAGCAGGGAATTCAAAATCAAAATGATGGAGTTATCACCTCACACTAATAAGAATAGCCTATAAATTAAAAGTTAAAAATGAAAAGTTCTGTGATGAATGTAGAGAATAAGAAATGCATATTTACTGTTGGTGAAAATGTACACTGGCTTAACTTTCTTTTTTTTTTTAAGAGAATGTATTTTGTTGGTTTTCTTTTCTTTTCTTTTGGTTTTTGGACCACTCCCTGTGGCACTCAGGGGATACTCCTGGCTATGAGTGCAGTCTTGAGCACTGCCAGGTGTGGTCCCAAAAGCAAAACAAAAAATAAGTAACAATAAGGCAATAATTAAAAAGATGTTAGAGCATTTTAGGTATAAAATTCAGCATCAGTAGTTTTGTAAATAATTGTTCTTTGATAAAAAAATAAAATAAGTAAGATATAAGTACACCTATGTTCACATTACAATAGCCAATATCTAAAAACAACACAAATGTTCAGATGAGAGGACAAAGAAGTTTGGAACATGTCAATAGATAACAAAACCTTGCATTTTGCTACAATATGGAGAAATCTGATGGTTTCATTTGAAATGAAATAGGTCATAAAGAGAACCATAATTACTAGACAATCCCATGAAGATGTGAAGGAAGTTGAATTGCTGGATTATTCAAAGCAAGACCATAATAATACTTTATGATAAAAATCACGTTGACAACAGAACTGTGATTATCATAGATGTACAATAGAAGAGTTGGCTGAAATCACCCAATGCATGACTTTGGAGGGTGATTGACAATTGTATCTCTAAGTATTTTTACTCTATAAATCAGTTCCTTAATAAAGAAATGTTTAATAGGAAAGGAAAAATAGTTTTATTTTTATATGACATTTTTATGGAAAATAATAGACTTCATTAAGAATCTTATCAATTAAAATAAAAAACAAAAACAATTATATATCAAATAGTATGATAATATTCAGCTGAGCTTTACCACAAAAATAATGAAAACACCCAATCAAGCAAATAATTGAACTATCCCACGCACAACTTATTAGTACAATAAAATTTCTAGAATTTAATTAACCAGGAAAGTAAAAGATTATTTAATGAAAATTTTATGATGTTAATAAAAGAAAATGATAACATAAAAGAGGAGCTGCTTATTGGGTTCATTTATTAAAAGAACACTATTGTTAAAATAGCCACATTAATCTAAATTACTCAATGTCACCCTATCAGATTTCATTTGCAAGATTTGCATAAATAATATAAAATCCTAAAATTTGCTTTTTTCTTAAATTTTAAATTTTTTTTTTTTTTTTTTGGTTTTTGGGCCACACCCGTTTGACGCTCAGGGGTTACGCCTGGCTATGTGCTCAGAAATCGCCCCTGGCTTGGGGGGACCATATGGGACGCCGGGGGATCGAACCGAGGTCCTTCCTTGGCTAGCGCTTGCAAGGCAGACACCTTACCTCCAGCGCCACCTACCCGGCCCCTAAATTTTAAATTTTAAGTGTGATTTTAAGTAATATAGTTGCAATAGTTGATTTTGAAAATTGTTACTGCACTTTTATAGCCACCAAAGTGCCAAAGATCTTTCACCACTGTTATTGTCACTTCTTTTTTATTTATTTTTTGTAAACCATCCATATCGTCACTTCCAACACACACCTTTTTCTTCTAGCCCACCCTTCCCCTTTAATGATTGTTAATATAAGTTTGTAATCAGTTATTTTTTTGGTCATTTTATCTTGTCTTATTTCTTCTCTATGTACCAGAAATTCTAAAGTCTCAAACCACATAAGAACTCAAACACTAAAAATAATTCTGATGATGAAGAATGAAGATGAGGACATGCTAATTCCTAATTTCTTTTCTTTTTTCTTTCTTCTTTCTTTCCTTCTTTCTCTCTCTCTTTCTTTCTTTCTTTCTTTCTTTCTTTCTTTCTTTCTTTCTTTCTTTCTTTCTTTCTTTCTTTCTTTCTTTCTTTCTTTCTTTCTTTCTTTCTTCCTTCCTTCCTTCCTTCCTTCCTTCCTTCCTTCCTTCCTTCCTTCCTTCCTTCCTTCCTTCCTTCCTTCCTTCTTTCTTTCTTTCTTTCTTTCTTTCTTTCTTTCTTTCTTTCTTTCTTTCTTTCTTTCTTTCTTTCTTTCTTTCTTTCTTTCTTTCTTTCTTTCTTTCTTTCTTTCTTTCTCTCTCTTTCTCTCTCTTTCTCTCTTTCTCTCTTTCTCCCTCCCTCCCTCCCTCCTTCCTTCCTTCCCTCCTTCCTTCCTTCCTTCCTTCCTTCCTTCCTTCCTTCCTTCCTTCCTTCCTTCCTTCCTTCCTTCCTTCCTTCCTTCCTTCCTTCCTTCCTTCCTTCCTTCCTTCCTTCCTTCCTTCCTTCCTTCCTTTCTTTCTTCTTTTTTTTTTTTTGGTTTTTGGTTTTGGGGCCACACAGGGTGACACTCAGGAGTTTCTTCTGACTCTGTGCTCAGAAATTGCTCCTGGCTTGGGGGAGCATATGGGACGTCGGGTATCAAACTGAGGTCCGTCCTAGGTCAGCCACGTGAAGGCAAACGCCATACTGCTGCACTACTTATCCAGTCCCATAATTCCTACTCATACTTTTTTAAGCTATAGTAATTTGCATGTGTAGCACTAACATTAAAATATACATTTGGACAAAAATAACAGATGGAAAATTAGAGAGTGAGAAATACTCCCCCTTCATATAATCTTTTAAATAGTATTTTGTAAGTGATCCAAGATAGTTGATAGTTGTTTTTCCATCAAGAAATTATTTTGGAAGCTAGCTAGAAAACCTTAAAAAGATAATATTTGGCATTCCATTAAAAAGCACAAAGTGATTAATTCAAAATGCATGAAAAGGGCTGGTCCATTAGGGTAGGGTGTTTACTTGCACAAAGCCTACCTCGGTTAGAATTCCATAGACCCCTAGATCTTGAATCTGTCTGGAGTAATTCTTAAGTGCACAGTAAGGAGTAACCTCTGGTTCAAAAACCAAAACAACAACCACTTTTCCACCCCCCCAAAGAAAACCCCAAAACACATTAAAAAATACAAAAATGCATGTTATTAAATCAAAAAATGCTTTAATTAAAAATATACAAAAACCACTTGATATTGATTTTGGAGTAATGTTTAATTAGGATACTAAAAAGTAAAAAAACTAAACCAGAACTCATTAAGTGGGACTACATAAAAGAAAACATATTCTGCACAGTGAAAGCAGCAAATCAACCAATGAAAAGGCAAATTAGTGAAAGAGTCACAATTCATTTATCAGTTAAGGGGGGTAATAGCCAAACTATATTAAGATGTTTTCTAATTCATTAACAAAATAAACAGAAAGCAAAACAATACCATTTAAAAATGGATAGAGGAAGTAAATAGAGATTTCCCCAAAGTGGACATTTAAATGGTCAACAAGAACAGAAAAGATGATCCATGTCACAAGAGGTTAGAGAAATTAAAGTCTTATTTTATACTTGTTAGAATGTCTATATTCAAGAAGTTTGGAGAAGAAAAATGTTGGTTCTAATGTGGAATATAAAGAGACCTTATACTTTGGCAAAGACAAAATTGTTCAGTTATATGAAAACCATATGGTTTCCTCCAAAAATTAAAAACTCAAACTACTGCATTATTCAGCAATTTAACTTGAATACATAACTAAAGAAAAGAGGATATTTGAAATATATTTGTATCCCTTTATATATTGCAGTATTGCCTACAGTATTCAAAATACAGAAACTGCCAGTAGATGAATAAATAAAGAGCATGTGAAATATATGTATATATAATATTAACAAAATAGAAAAGAAAATGCTATAATTGTGACAACTAGAATAGAAGTTGGCATTTGCTCAGTGAGATGAACTGGACACAAAATGAAAAATAACCTACGATATACTTAATATATGGAATCTAAAAGTTTAAACTCATGGAAACAGTGTAGAATGGTGTTTAACAGGATCTAGGGGCAGGAAATTTGGGATTATTATGCAAAGGGTACATAATTACAAGTCCCCTTTAAAAGCACTGATAAAACTTATAATTTATTTATCTTTATATGTAATCCTGTACCCTTTCAATGGATTTTTTCCAATTTTTCAAATTTTCTCTAAAGTACACTGTGATGATAATCAGCAACACTGTGAAAAATCAGCCTTTTATTTTCATGCCCATTTCACTTTTCAGAAACATATTTCTTCTACACTCATATATATGTATATATAGATGTGTGTTTTTATATATACATATATATATTTCAAGAGCAATGCCTAACTTTATTGAAGAAAATACATCCTGTATTCATGTTGCACTATTTTCTTGACTCCAAGCTCGCACACACTCTTACAGAAGTCCCCAAATCCTTTTTGTTCAATCTTTTTCATGTGTAAATTTATGGGAGTTTTGACAAAAATTTCAAATACCTCTCTTAGTCTTTAATTCAACAGGATGATTTATGTGACTCTAAAAAAATGACACCCTAAACAATATTAAGAATCCAATAAATTACAAAGGATAAAATAAAACTGTGATTACATCTGCTTGATATTAGTTCAAGCTGGGAAATCTGGAATTAAATAGTAAGTGTTGCTACATATTCTATTGCCTTTTAAAACAGACCTCAAGGATCACAACATTTTATCCTCTTTAGACAGCAAAAATTGGTCAGAGTTGAAAATCTTGTTTATGCCAGTGTTTATTTCCTCTCTTGGGAAATTTTGAGGTTTCCAGGAAATAGCTAAAGTAGTGTTAACCTGGTCTACTACATCCTTTCTACCACCTCATATAGCTACAAATCTTTATTGCAGAAAATGTTGGCTATGCAATGGTAAACTAGATCTATCAGGTTTTTTCTCCATAATCTTTACAATATTAAATTCTTTATAACTCATTTTTACTGAGTATTCTCAGGAAAGTTCCTTATGATAAACTGACTAGATTTCTTAAAATATTGGAAACTATAGTGTGATCCAACTCACTATGCCAAACAGTTACCATACAAACATTTCTAACATTTAATGAGAGAGATGTTTTGGGTGGGGGGGGGGCACACCAAGCAATGCTCAGGGGTTACCCTTGGTTCTCTTTTTGTTTTTCTTTGTTAGTTCTCAACTCAGGAATTAGTCCTGGTGTTTCTCAAGGGATCATATGGGATGCAGGGGACCGAATTTAGGTCAGCCATTTCCAAGGCCAATGCCCCTACATGCTCAGATTCCAAGAAAGATGTTTTAAGTCACACAATATAAAAATTGTTAGCTATGACATATATTTTACTTTTATTTTTGTTTTAGGCCTATACTCAGCAGAGTTCAGGGGTTATTCCTGGCTCTGTGTTCAGAAATTGCACCTAAAAAACCTGGGGAACCTTATGGGATGCCGCTGCACGCAAGGCAAAGACTCTACTGCTGTGCCATTGCTCCAGCCCCTATTTTATATATTTTCACCAGAAGCTACCCTGAACATTGGATGCAGGAAACTAATGGATCCCCAAAATTTAAGTTCATTATTTTAATTTTATATTTTAATTACCATTTCCTTTCTTACTTTGCATAAAGACTAGAATGTAACCCGAACCTTGTAACATTTTTTTTTACCTTGTAACATTTTTTATACCAAAAGAATACTCAGAAAAACATTACAGACAAAATGGACAAAATCAACATTGATTTGCTGATTCTCCCAGGAGATAACAAAGCCAACTATATAGATTTATTCTTCTGCCTGAAACACATCTCTTACAACAATTTTTTCTCATTCAAGTAACACTTTACACACATAGATCAAAAACATGTCTAAATTATGTTGCAGTTAAAAGGTTCAGTAGCAAGACCTCAATCCCCTGGAGTGTTTGTCAGCAATACCTTCTCTTTGGAAACTTCTTCATGGCATCTTTTATTTCTCTGTTCCTCAAGCTGTAAATTAAAGGATTCAACATAGGGATCACCACAGTATAGAAGACTGATGCAAACCTGTCAAAGGCTGAGGAACTGCCAGTGCTGGAGCTTAAGTATACAAAGACACTTGAGGTGTAGAAGAGGGTGACAGCTGTCAGGTGAGATGCGCATGTATTGAAAGCTTTGACTCTGCCTTTAGTGGAAGTGATCTTTAAGATAGAGAGGACAATATAGATATAAGATATCATGATGAGTACAACGTTTGTTATCCCATAAACCATTGTTAATATGGCCAACATGAGCTGTATAAAGAAAGTGTCAGTGCAGGACAAGAGTATCAATTGGGGCATGTCACAGAAGAAGTGATGGATGATATTGGGACCACAGAAGTGGAGTTGAAGCATGGCACACAATTGGGATACAGAACCTGAGAGTCCAGCCATATAGGTTCCCAACACCATTCGACCACATAGGGTGGGTGACATGATCGATGAATAGAGAAGTGGGTTACTAATGGCAGTGTAGCGGTCATAAGCCATGGCCGTCATTAGGCAAGATTCACTCAATCCCATGGTTGAAAATACAAAGTACTGAATAGCACAACCCACAAAGGTGATGGTTGACTGCTTTTGGAAGAATCCTGAGAGCATCTTGGGAGCTGTAGAGGTTACATAGCAGATATCTATGAAGGATAGATTACTAAGAAAAAAGTACATGGGTGTGTGGAGGTGGGAGTCCACCCTTATTAGCACAATAAGGCACAGGTTCCAGGTCAGAGTGGAAATATAGATCAATAGAAACACAATGAAGAGAACTGCTATAATTTGAGGGAAATCTGAGAATCCCAAGAAGATGAAATAGGTAATTTCTGTAATATTGTTGTCCCCTGTCATTGGTTTGACACTCCTAAAATCACAAAACAAAAGAATGCATTAATGACTCAAGAGAAATGACATTATAATTTTAGCTTATGTCATTTTTTTTCTCTTTGAATACTGAGAAGATAGAAGTGCTTTGAGTTTTTAATTATTTCATAAATATAAATATCATGGAGATGTACATAGTTATAAATTTAATTGATCATTTTAAGAAGCAATATTTCATCATTACTTAAATAAGGTAGAGATGGGTGACTAAAATAAAGGGCTTTTAAAAGAGCTAAAACTATCTATATATAACTTCAATTTATAATACTAAAACATAAATGGCATCATTACAGAATAATAGAAAATAAATCCTCTCAGATAATTATCTAGAATTATTAAAATATTTCTTCTTTATATATTAGTTTTTAATTTCTAATAATTTCTCAAATGTTTCTAAAGATTAATATACTATTTTCAAAATGATCTGGACAGTTATATAAAAAATTAGATTTGTTCCTGACAAGATTTTCTTGGGTAACCCATATATGTGCCATATGTCATGAAATAATTTTAGGAAAATTTCATGAACTTTTTCAAAAGGAGGTTATTTTAACACCCTATTTTCTCTAATTGTTGCCTCAATTTTAAAATATTTGCCTTGTTAGGAAACAAAATAGTACTATCATTAAGGGTCCAGAATTTAGAGTTTAAGTTCTGACAAAACTCATTAAGAGTCATTCTTGACATCTTTTTCTTCAGCAGAACAAATAAAAATTATTTATCATGATAACACCATTGAGAAAATCTTAATACATGACCATGAGGCTGGAGCAAAAAAAAAAACTGAGAAGAACCATGAAATGGTACGTAAGCAGCCATAGTCCTACTATTTCTGCCTCCGGAAAAGTACCAAGAAGTGCCAAGGAGGCCTTTCCTGGCAGATAGTTGAAACAGTTTAATTCATAGAAATAGAGAAATAAGGCCAGAACATTTTAACAGTGAGAAAACTGCCAGCCTTGTACATAAACCACCAGGGTTTTATCCCTCACACCCCATATGGTAACCCAAACTTTCTAGGAGTGAATCCTTTCACACAGATCCATGAGTAAGTCGTGAAATCTGCTGGGTATGGCCCCAAAACAAAGCAAAACAAAAAGAAATATAAAGCATGAAATTTGAATCAGGAAGGCATAAAATCTCTGAAAAAAAAAAAGGTAACAAGTAAGGCTAATATTAACTTAGTAATCAAAAAATGACAATAGAAAAAAGCTATGGAACAGATAGATAGCTTTGTGGTAAATTCTACTAAGCAATAAAACTAGAATTAACTTCAATTTAACATCCTCCAAAAGATTTAATAAGGAGGAATGTATTAAAACAAATTTCACCAGGTCACATAATGACCTTATAAAGATCGTTGCACTGATACCAAAAACAGAGATAGACACTAGCACTAAAGAAATTAAAGACAATATTTCTGATGATTACAGACTTTAAAATTCTCAAAAAAATGCTGCAAACAATTCGTCAACAGTTTAAAGTACTCCCACTTCAAGATTAAGTAGTAAATAAGGAGAATTCAATACACAAAATTAGAAATGTAATACATCACAATAATATAATAAAATATAATTTTCTTAATATATGCCTGGAATGCATTTGGTACTATTTGTACACATTATGAAAAGGCTCAGAAAATTTGGTATAAATGGAAGTCATTTCAAAATAACAAAGGTTGTGTGTAGTTAAGTTTACATTTATTCATAATCAATGGTGAAAGATTGTTCTTCTCACCTATATTATATAGAATTAAAAGTCTAAACCAATGTAAATAACAAAAGACAAAAATGCTGGCATTCTAAGGAAAGAATTCAAATCACTATTATTGCTAACATGATTTTTTTATGTAGAACATCTTAGCTTCTGCAGAAACTACTGTAAGATCTAATCAACCAATCTAGTAAACTTTCAACATAAAAATCAATATGCATAAATCAGTGGTGTTTTGTAAAAATATAAATAATTTGAAAAAAGAACAATTCTATTTATTTCTCATTAAACACAAAATAGATAAACATAAAAATGAATGTCTTATAATAAACATTATTACTTTGAAAAAAGAAGTAGAGATACAAACAATATAAAGTTATTTAATATCAAGTGTGGAAATAAATAATACTGTGAAAATGATCAAGAATATAATGACATTTTTATAGAAATAGAACAAATAATGCTACATTTTCCACAAAAGACTTTGAGCATATGAAGCAATCCTGAGAAAGAATAAAGTTGGATTCACAATACTTACTATTTCAGTCTCTATTACAAAACTTTATTAATAAAAACATATGATGTTAACATAAAGCCAGATATATGATCCAAAAGAATAAATTAAGAGTTCATAAATAAGATTATATTTGTATGATCAACTGATATTTTATAGTGAGTCTGTTGATGAAGAAAAGACCATCTCATCAATAAATGGTGTTGAGAAAATGAGATATTCATATGCAAAACAATGAAACTAGATCAGAATATTATTGCACACAAAAATTAGCTTACCCTCAGAATGAATTAATCAGCTTAAATGTGTGACCATAAGCCCCTAGAAAAACCATAAGGAAGACTTTATGTGCTGTTGGGAAGAATGTAAATTGGGACAGCCACAGAGAATATGATAAAAATCCTCAGAAGCTGAAACATAGAACTCCATACTTATCAATTCCACTTAAGAGGGATATATTGAAATAAAGGAAATATTTTCTTCAATATGATATTTGTGTGTTCATGCTAATTATATTATTATTTACAGTATTAATTATCTTAACTAACAAAAGTCCACTCAGTAAAAAATTATAAATTTGATGATAAATGTATATAAAATATATTCACACCTATAACAATAGTGTATTCATATATAGTTTGTGTGAGTAATGGAATATTACCTATAGTGAAAAGGAAGGAAATACTTAATTCTGATAAATCTCCAATAGTTTTTGAGAACTTATGCTAAGATCAGAAAAACACTGCAAGCTCTCATTATATAGAGAATGTAAACAAACAAACAAATTTATAGTAAACAAAAATATTTGCAGATTCTAGAGAGCAAGGGTGAGGGTAATAGTGTGAAGGTATTTACAGATAGTTGGCTCTAATTCTAAAATATACAATAGTGTGTATATTTCTCTTTTTTCCAAATATACGCAGTACTGTATATTTGGTAACTATTAAGAGATTGAATGACAAGTTTTTTTGTTGTTATTGTTGTTTTGTTCTGAGCTAAAATTATAATGTCATTTCTTTTGAGTCATTAATGCATTCTTTTGTCTTGTTTTGTAATTTTAGGAGTGTCAAACCAATGACAGGGGACAACAATATTACAGAAATTACCTATTTCATCTTCTTGGGATTCTCAGATTTCCCTCAAATTATAGCAGTTCTCTTCATTGTGTTTCTACTGATCTATATTTCCACTCTGACCTGGAACCTGTGCCTTATTGTGCCAATAAGGGCGGACTCCCACCTCCACACACCCATGTACTTTTTTCTTAGTCATCTATCCTTCATAGATATCTGCTATGTAACCTCTACAGCTCCCAAGATGCTCTCAGGATTCTTCCAAAAGCAGTCAACCATCACCTTTGTGGGTTGTGCTAATCAGTACTTTGTATTTTCCACCATGGGATTGAGTGAATCTTGCCTAATGACGGCCATGGCTTATGCTCAGGGCTTACTCCTGGCTATGAGCTCAGAAATTGTTCCTGGCTTGGGTGACCATATGGGAAGCCCGGTGATTGAACCGTGGTCCTTCCTAGGCTAGCACGTGCATGGCAAACACCCTACCACCTGCACCACTGCTCCAGTCCCTGAATGACAAGATTTCTTATCACAAGTAAAACATACTAAAACAAGGTGATGGATGTTAATCTATGTTTCACAGTAATACTTTTATAATAAAAATGTAGTAGGAATTTTATACCTTAAGTTCATATAATATCATATATAAATTAAATTTTAATGAAACTAAAAAAAGAGTTTCAGTTATCATGCCATTTTATACTATGAACTTATTTCAGTGACTTAAATATACTAGGTATGACTTGTTCATTAAATAGCAGGACTGAATATACAGCTTAGTTTTAGAGAACTTGCCATGGGTTTATGAGATCCGGGGTTGAATTCCTGGCATACAACACACATGTAACACACAAGGGGGGGCAATATTCCTTATAAATACCTATAAAGTTAATGGGAGCAGTTATATGAGTAAATAGTCTAAAAAGTGTTATATTCTCACTGTAGGACACAACAATTGTCTTAGCAGTATGGTTATCATTATGATCAAGTGATACAAATAACAAGTAATGCAGCCATATCCAGGAAAATAAATGTCAGAGTACTAGACTTTTCTGGGTTAATTTTGTAGGAATTCCTGAGACATCATTGACTTTGTAAACAGGCATAATTGCCTCTAGGTTCATACTACATTTAGAATCACGCTAAATATCCTAGGAACATGAATACAAATATGAAAAACAAAAAAATTTTTTCTGTTTGGTTAACTTACACACATGGAAGCCTTTGTTCCATTTGACAACTAACATCAAGTTAAAATGGACCTTGATGTTAAGACAGAGTCATATATCTAGTGAAAAAATCAAAGCAAATATTTTAATCACCAAGTATTACAAAAGTATATGTCACATTGGCAGTCACTATGTTAATACTTATCAATCATTTTAAAATCATTGGCTATACTATGGATCCAAAATGTCCTCTCTTAAACTGAAAGAGAATAGTATTAAAACCAAGAAATTAATAATTAGAAAAATTTGAATAGTCAGATAGTAAATGCATTATAAACATTGATAGAACATTGTTTATAAAATTAAAGAGACAAATAAAATTTTAAGAAAGACATTAAAATTTTGTTAGTAGTAAATAATATAACCAATATTTTCTTTGTTAAGCTTTTGGTTTTGTGGCCACATCCTGAGAATTGAATGAGGGTCAGACACACATAAGGCAAAAGATTAACCCCTGTATTATCCCTCTGTCCCTAAAACCAATATTTAAAATTGAAAGAGAACGGATACTCTATTCTATAAATATTCTCTAAGACTTAAATCACATTAAGAGAATTGTATTTGAAAAATAAGCAGAATTCATTTATATAATCTTTAGGGAAGTATTTTTCTAAAATATCTTAAATAACCAAACAAATTTTAAGAGAAAGAAAGACTTATGCAGCAACATGAACATGGTTCTGGCTAAAACTCATCTTTAAAATCAATTTCCCTATAAAACGTTAAATTGGGGATCAGAATCACAAAATATAAAATATGTCACTGTAGAAATATCTGCCATATAAAAGGCCCAAGTTATTAAAGGATGGACACATTATACTGCTAATGACCTCAAAATGATTATAGCTGTATGTAATATGAAATTTAATGTAATCATATGTATTTAATTTATTATATTTATGTAATTTTTCTCATGCATATACATACCAGGATTAGTTACACATTTTAAAAGTCTGATGTATACATACCTAATACACAATAGCAAGAATGCTAAAATGAAAGCAGAAAGAAAGAAGGAAAATTATAGGGAGAGAATAAATGATAGACTGAAATTGATGGATAGCAAAGAAAAGAATGTCATATTTATGCTTAGCAATTTCCTAGCCTATTTGTTCCTTAGTTATCTCTTCTATAAATGGAGTTTTTACTAAATATCATAGAATAGGAATGTGAATTCCTAAGAATATAAAGCAAAAAAGACTTTTGAAGAATAGTAAATTTAGCAATATCCATCTTTATTAAACCAAGGTAGGAATATGCAAAGTGATCAAGGAAACTTTTATAAAATTATTTCCTTGTTTTTCCTTATTTGAAGCTTAGACTCAAGAATATTGCTTCTAATGTATTTGTCTTGTATTATTTATTATGTCCTTTTCAGGTAGATTGTAAATTTATGATGCTGATTTTTAACTCCACCAACAACTACCAAGAACAATTGATTTTGATGATGTTCGCTATGTTTGTGAACTTAAGATATGTCACTATTTGAGGATAAACATCTATTTTATAATGTTTATATAGCACAATAAAATATGTTGTCAATTTTGTACATTTCACCTTTTATATAGTTTTCCATATGAAGCTAAACTGTTTCAATATTTTATTTGAAATGTGGATTTAGGAACTTTGGAGTTTTTGTTTACTTTGGAATTTGTTTTGAGTTAGAAATATAATTTGTCAGATATTTTATGAGATTAATTAGATTCAATAAAATAGTTTCAAAATTAAGCTCTCAAAAAGTACATCATAAAACACCAATGCAATTGATGGATTTGGTGAAAGAAATTGGAAAGTTAAAAAATTGAAAATTTCTACTCTCTGATTACATTGCAGCAACACAAGCAGGTTTGAACAAAAAAGAAAAATGTATTAAAAAAAATTCACGGGATCTAGGAGTGGTGTTTTACTTATTTGTCTAGCCTATACCTGTTGTTAAAAATATTCAACTAATATTGACATTAATCACAATTCCTTTTTCAAATAAAAATACTAATAAAATGGTGTATGTTCAGGCCTCCTTGATGTACTAAAAATCTAGTCATTTTAAATTTGTGCAGATCAACATTAAATTTAGAAATACAGAAACACTGCTGAATGAAGAGAAATGTAATATAAGAAGGTAAAAAGCAAAAGATTGCCAAATCATTAGTGCTTAAGTGTTGGTATTTTTGCTATCTATATTCACCTACACTAGAGTCTCCAGACACTTACAGCCTCCAAGAACTTCCTGAAATAAGTTCAATGAAATTGTGCATGCATATTTTCTTTTATAATTTCAGACTGATTAGTTTGTCTTTAGCTATCCCACATTTGTGCATCAAAATAGTAACTTGATAAGGAAGTACAATTAATCACTATTACATAAAAATAAAATTCTCAATGGGAAAAAGGTAAAGGATACTTGTGATGGGTAAATTTAAGATAAAGATAAAAGCATATTTTTATCTTACTAAGTTCTCCTGAAATAAAAAATGACTTGTTTTAGCTTTTAATTATTAATTCTTGCAATATATTAGACTCTAGATTATATCTATATCTAGACCCTCTAGATTATAAATTATATTTTTATTTTTAAAACAATAACTAGAAAGAAAGAGAGTTCAAGGTCAAACTTTAGAATTTGAACATAGCATCTCCCCTTTGCCACACAGACAAAAAAAAAGGCATTTTAAATTAGGTTTAAGTGAAGGTTGAAAGTTAGGTAAGGAGAAAGAACTATAGGAAGATCCCTAGTGTAAAGTTAATAGATGTAATGATTGAAAATAGGAGAAAGTGAAAATATAAACCTTTTTTCATGTAGGTCTTACTAGAAGAAACAAATGATTATTGAGATAATAAGGAATCCACTGTTATCTTTATCTTGTCTTTTGATCTCGATCCAGATGACCCAGGAAACTGAATTCTTGGCAAAAGTTGAATTGTCTTTTTTAAAGGAATTTTCTAGAAGGGCCTGTTGATGCCCCAAATAGGTTTTCTTTTGGCAATGAAACTGGCTATCAGTTACAACGAGAGAGATGCTCACAACTGGAAAGTCCTTTTAAATGTGGTATTAAGAGTAAAGGTGAAAATATAAAAGACAGGAAGACTCTCCAGATACTTGTTCTCTGTAGTCATGGTTGTCATAGAATTTTTGGCTCATTTCCTCATCTTCATGTCCCTTCTGACTCAATTCCCAACTTCCCCAATGGTCCTATCTAAACTCTTAATTGTATCTTTTATTTTAATGAACTAAAGTCATTAGAAGTGGCAGGCCCAGTTCGTGTGAACTAATATCGACAATTTCCAGGTGTGGAATCTGAAGTTAGTAAAGTCAAGAGATTTATCCAGAATTACAGAGAGCTGGTAACAATGATTATCAATGGATTTTATATTTGGACACTTCCCTTAAAAAAAAGTGTAGTGATACCATATGTACATTATTTTAATTTCCAGACCTCAAAAATCATAATAGCAGTTGTCTGATGTTAGACATCATGTTTTTAGTACAGATTAGGAAGGAAATAAAAGTAGTACAGAGTGGCAATAATGCCAACGACAAATGTGTGAGTTTTTTTTAGTTTCAGCCACAAATATTAGTGTCAGTCCATATGGATTAAATTGGAATCATTTACTTGCTATTAGTTTAACCTTATGATGCCTTTCCAAGTCTCAGCATTGTAACTTGTAAAATGGGGCTTAGAGGAATATGTACATTTAGAATATCTTTTCATCATTGTAATACTTATAGTAGCTAAGATCTGAAAATAACTCAATGCCCAGCAAGGGATCAATGGATAAAAAAATTGTACTAGACTTTTCTGGATTAATTTTGGAAGAATTCCTGAGACATCATTGACTTTGTAAACTGGCATGATGCCTCTAAGTTCATACTACATTTAGAATCACGCTAAATAACCTAGGACCATGAATATGGGTAGCAACTTAAAAACTTAAGTCTAACAAAAATAATTGAAGCTAGAAAACCAGCTGAATGTATTGTAAAATAAGGTTGTAAAATAAAATAAAGTTGTAAAACTCCAAGGGGAGTTTGAAGAAATAATCTCTTCTTTCTTGCAAGTGCAAATTTCTTTATTTTATTCTCTTGGAAATTTTATCTCCGTGTCAGTAGCACCTTTGAAAACTTTTTGTGTCTTTATAGAGTTCTCAAGTCAATCTTATATCTGTTCTTAGTTCCCAGATTAATGACTAGAACACTAAGTTTCTATACAGAATAATGACTTGAACTCATGTAAAGTTAGTATATTGAAGCAATGTACTGGGAATTAGAAACCATAAACAGGCTAGTGGAAGTCCCCCTCCTTGTGATCAGTATAGGAAAGACAAGCAGATATTCAAGACAAATGTAAATAAGCAAATTAATTTTTTCAGCAGGCAATGTTCACAATATATCATTGGTGTTATTTTTATGCAAATGGACCTTAGAACAATTTTCAATACAAATATAATTTATTAGATAAACTTAAAATGCCAATAAAATGATAGGTAATTAAGGCAGAATACAGCTGTTATATGTATGTATCCTTGGAGTAATGGAGATGGGAACAGAAGTCTCAGGGATAAACATAGAGGAAAAACTATGAATTAATGGAGCAAATATATAGTCAATGAACTACATGTATTTGTCAACTATCCAGAATGTCTTCTTTCACCACTGATATTGACCAGCCAGCCTTAGTTTAGAAGTGAATTAAAGGATCTATAAAATTATAGGATACATAGTAACTAGACACTGATTTGTTGGTTAGAATAAAGCATAATTTCTCCTTAGATAATATGTTATTTCTTTGTAATAAACTATAGACAAAGCTATGAATGTATGCATTGGTTAGTTACACAGGGAAATTAAAATGCATGCCTTGAGTATGGAATGAAATAGTATAAAATAGAAAATTCAGATGATTTCAGATTAAGTTGATGTGTCCCACAGTAAGACTCAGCACAAAGCATATTTTAAAACTTAAATTTTATCATTGTCACAATAATTAGTAACCATTATAATGAATATGTCCATTAGTCATTCACAGTTATAATGTTATAATTTTTCCATACACTCAAGAGGATAATAAAAAATTAATGTTTAGGGTACTCCACCATTGTCACAGTTGGGGAAGGCGGTCGATAAGAGGACTGGCACCTCCTCACATGTAAAGGGAGAGAGGATACTTGAGCAAGGCCTGGTCTGACTCAGTCTCCACCAGTGTTGTAGTTGAGCAAGGCAGCTGGATAAGGGACCTGCACCTTCTCTCAGGTATAGGGAGGGAGGAAACTTGAAGGCAGGGCCAAACCTCAGCCACCACATCTGATATACCCATTTAGGGCCACACTCCAGAGAAGGGACCCAGACCTATGCCACAGGTGACAAAGGAGATATGAGACCTGCAGGCAGAACACTCTAAGCCACCAAATGCAAAGAAACATGGGTAAACTAAGGAAGACACTGGTAGCCAGGGATATGGAGAGAAATCCTAGCAAGTTTCCAAGTCCACCAAAATGCACAAGCCCAATAGATGAGGACATAAAAGTGGCGATAAAAGCCAAGGCAATAGAAATCAAGGAATCACTAGCCAGGGAGTTCAAGAAATCTATAGATGAACAAAGCAACCAACTTTAAGAAGAACTTTTACAGAAGACGAGAGAATCCATACAAATGGAATTAAAAGAAAAAGTCTTAGCAACCTGTAATAGCAGAATTACACAGTTGGAGAATCACATAGAGGAAATTGAAGAAAACTACAAACCAAAAATGACAAAGATGCCAATAATGAAATAAGAGGTAAAGCATTGGGAAAAAATGCTAGGTATATAATGAACAAAGACGAAACAAATTATCTACAGATTGTAGGAATATCAGAAGGGGAGAAAATAGGGAAAGAGGAAGAACAAGTGGTCAGGGAAATAATAGCAGAAAACTTTTGCACCCTCTGGAAAGAGGCTCCGGTGCAAATCCAAGAGGCGAAAAGAGTTCCTAATAAAATAAAAACTACAAGCACTCAGCCCCACATCTGGTCAGCCGGCAAGAAACTACAACCAACAGTCCTGCTGACTCATGCTCTGTGGTCCTCCTTCTCAACTCCCAAAATGTGGATTTTTGCTTGATATCAGATTCAGTTCCAGAAGGACCCTCAGTACAAGAACTCTACTCAAGCCCTTTCTGCCACAAATCATTTCAGAAACTCAACAAGATCAGGTTGGGTAATGAAAATGTGCCTTGGATTACATCCCCCACAAGAATATCTCAAAAGACAATGGAGAAGCCTATATCTCCTTTATAAAATACCTCTATAACACTACCTCTTAACCTGTTTATCCCCAAATGTAAGGTGGTCTCCTGCATCACTTTGTTCCCTTAATTACCTTTTTAAACTCATTTTTTATTTTTTTCCTTTATATATTTTTGCATACACACACACCATGCCTTAGGATATAAATCTAACTTGCACAAAATCACAAATATAAGGATTATTAGAAGTACCCTGTCAGATCACTATGCAACAGAGATCAGGATTGACTGTAAAAATAATCCATGGAGAAAATCCAACACCTGGAGATTAAACAACATGCTACTCAACAACAGTTGGATCAAAGAGGAGCTCAAGGAAGAAATAAAAAGATTTCTTGAGACAAATAATAATGAAGAGAAAAATTGTCAAAATCTTTGTGACACAGCAAAAGCAGTAATTAGGGGGAACTCATAGTAAAACAGGCCTACGTCAGGAAAGAGAAAAAAGACAAAATCCACAGCTTAAAGGGACAGCTTAAGGAGCTGGAACAACAGCAGCAAAGAAACCCATACACAACCAGAAGACAAGAAATAATAAAAACCAGAGAAGAAATAAACAACATAGTAATTAAGAAAAGAATATAATAAAAATAAAAAAGACCAGGAGTTGGTTTTTCAAAAGAATAATCAAGATAGACAAACAGCTGGAAAGACTCACCAAAAGAGGGAAAACACCCAAATAAAAAGGATCACAAATTAAAGGGGAAAGATTACTACAGAATCCCAAGAAATACAACACATCATGATGATTTATTATAAACAACTATATTCAGTTAGGTTAGAGAATCCAGAAGAAATCGACAGATTCTTGGAAAAATACCATCTTCCAAGACTGGAAAAGGAGGATTTAGAAAGTCTAAACAGGCCAATCGCCTTGAAAGTAATTGAAGCAGTAATTAAGATGCTCACCAAGAACAAAAGTCCAGGTTCAGGTGGCTTTACAGGTGAATTCTATCAAACATTCCAAGAAAAATTACTACCACTGATCCACAGGCTCTTCCAAACCATTGAAAAAACAGGAATCCTCCCCAATTCCTTTTATGAGGCTAATATCACATTCATTCCCAAAGATGACAAAGACACCACCAAGAAAGAAAATACAGACCAATCTCACTAATGAACATAGATGCAAAAATCCTCAATAAAATCTTAGCAAACCAATTCCAGCCCTACATCAAAAAGATTATACACCAAGACCAAGTGGGTTTTATCCCAGGGATGCAAGGATGGTTCAACATAAATCAATCAATCAACATCATACACCATATCAACAATAAAAAAGACAAAAACCACATGATTATACCAATCAATGCAGAGAAAGCATTTGACAAAATACAACACCCATTCATGTTGTAAACACTCAGAAAAATAGGACTGGAAGGAACTTTTCTCAAGATAGTTAAAGCTATCTATGAAAAGCCCACAGCCAATATTATTCTTAATGGCAAAAAACTGAAAGCATTTCCACTGATGTTAGGAACCAGGCAAGGATATCCACTCTCTCCACTGTTATTCAGTATAATCTTAGAAGTCCCAGAACAAGCAATCAGATAAGAGAAAGGAATCAAAGAATCCAAATAGGGGATTTTTTTTTGCAGATGATATGATGATATGATATACATCGAAAACCTAAGTAGTACACAGTAAAACTACTAGAAACAACTAACCAATACAGAAATGTGGCTGGCTACAAAGTCAATACACAAAAGACAGTAACATTCTTCTATACAAATAATGAAGTTGAGGAGAAAGAGATTAAGGAGACAATCCCATTTAATATAGTATGAAAAATACCAAGTACTAAGGAATCATCCTTACAAGGAAATTGAAGGACCAATGCCATGAAAACTTCAAAACACTTTAGAAAGAAATTGAAGAGGATCTAAGGAAATGGAAGAACATCCCATGCTCATGGGTAGGTAGAATCAACATAGTAAAATTACTATCTTACCTAAACTTCTATATAGATTTAATGCAATCCCTATCCAAATTTAGACATCAATTTTTAAAGACCTAGAATAATCAGTCATAAAATTTATCTAGAACCAAAAAAGACCCAGGATAGCTAAATACATACTGAAAAACAAGAAGCTGGGTGGTATCTCTCTACCTAACCTGAAGCTATACTATAAAGCCATGGTGATCAAAACAGCATGGTACTGGAACAAAGACAGAGTCTCAGACCAGTGGGTTAGAACAGAATTTTCAGAGATAACCCCCCAGATATACAGTCAACTAATATTTGACAAAACAGCCAAGAACTTGAAATGAAACAAAGAAAGTCACTTCAACAAATGGTGTTGGTACAACTAGAAAACCACCTGTTAGAAATTGAAAATTGATCCACACCACACTCAGTATACAAAAGTCAACTCAGAATAGATTAAAGACCTTGAAATCTGACCTGAATCTATAAAGTTTATTAAGGAAAAAATAGGCAGAACACTCAAAGACCTATATATTAAAAAAGTCTCTGGGAGGGACTTCAGAGCATAAAAACCGGCTAACCTTTGCAAAAGCTGGCTCCCTGTGTGTGACACCAGGCGGGGAAAATCCGCGAAAGTACACCGGCCCAGTGGGGCTCAGCTGTGAAAGACTGTGAGTGTGACCTGTCTATGTCTGTCTACTGTCCTCTTGCGTGAAACTCTTGCGAGTGGGGCAAAAAGAGCCTCCAGAAACCTCGCTCGCCCAGACGCCATTTTCTGGGAGGGACTTCAGAGCATAAAAACCGGCTAACCTTTGCAAAAGCTGGCTCCCTGTGTGTGACACCAGGCGGGGAAAATCCGCGAAAGTACACCGGCCCAGTGGGGCTCAGCTGTGAAAGACTGTGAGTGTGACCTGTCTATGTCTGTCTACTGTCCTCTTGCGTGAAACTCTTGCGAGTGGGGCAAAAAGAGCCTCCAGAAACCTCGCTCGCCCAGACGCCATTTTCTGGGAGGGACTTCAGAGCATAAAAACCGGCTAACCTTTGCAAAAGCTGGCTCCCTGTGTGTGACACCAGGCGGGGAAAATCCGCGAAAGTACACCGGCCCAGTGGGGCTCAGCTGTGAAAGACTGTGAGTGTGACCTGTCTATGTCTGTCTACTGTCCTCTTGCGTGAAACTCTTGCGAGTGGGGCAAAAAGAGCCTCCAGAAACCTCGCTCGCCCAGACGCCATTTTCTGGGAGGGACTTCAGAGCATAAAAACCGGCTAACCTTTGCAAAAGCTGGCTCCCTGTGTGTGACACCAGGCGGGGAAAATCCGCGAAAGTACACCGGCCCAGTGGGGCTCAGCTGTGAAAGACTGTGAGTGTGACCTGTCTATGTCTGTCTACTGTCCTCTTGCGTGAAACTCTTGTGAGTGGGGCAAAAAGAGCCTCCAGAAACCTCGCTCGCCCAGACGCCATTTTCTGGGAGGGACTTCAGAGCATAAAAACCGGCTAACCTTTGCAAAAGCTGGCTCCCTGTGTGTGACACCAGGCGGGGAAAATCCGCGAAAGTACACCGGCCCAGTGGGGCTCAGCTGTGAAAGACTGTGAGTGTGACCTGTCTATGTCTGTCTACTGTCCTCTTGCGTGAAACTCTTGCGAGTGGGGCAAAAAGAGCCTCCAGAAACCTCGCTCGCCCAGACGCCATTTTCTGGGAGGGACTTCAGAGCATAAAAACCGGCTAACCTTTGCAAAAGCTGGCTCCCTGTGTGTGACACCAGGCGGGGAAAATCCGCGAAAGTACACCGGCCCAGTGGGGCTCAGCTGTGAAAGACTGTGAGTGTGACCTGTCTATGTCTGTCTACTGTCCTCTTGCGTGAAACTCTTGCGAGTGGGGCAAAAAGAGCCTCCAGAAACCTCGCTCGCCCAGACGCCATTTTCTGGGAGGGACTTCAGAGCATAAAAACCGGCTAACCTTTGCAAAAGCTGGCTCCCTGTGTGTGACACCAGGCGGGGAAAATCCGCGAAAGTACACCGGCCCAGTGGGGCTCAGCTGTGAAAGACTGTGAGTGTGACCTGTCTATGTCTGTCTACTGTCCTCTTGCGTGAAACTCTTGCGAGTGGGGCAAAAAGAGCCTCCAGAAACCTCGCTCGCCCAGACGCCCTTTTCTGGGAGGGACTTCAGAGCATAAAAACCGGCTAACCTTTGCAAAAGCTGGCTCCCTGTGTGTGACACCAGGCGGGGAAAATCCGCGAAAGTACACCGGCCCAGTGGGGCTCAGCTGTGAAAGACTGTGAGTGTGACCTGTCTATGTCTGTCTACTGTCCTCTTGCGTGAAACTCTTGCGAGTGGGGCAAAAAGAGGCTCAGAGGAGCACGGCCGCTCCGCTTCGCTACGCGGCCATGCACTCTTTCTAAGGAAAGAACTCCATTGCAACAAGAAGGAAAAATCACACTAAGAACGGCGCTATATCACAGAAGCAAACATTTCTCTCTGGACTGTCTTCTCTGTTGCATGCTCGGGCCTAAGATTTGACCCAGTGTGAGGCTTCATCCACGGAGGACTCCCCTCCCTTAGAGGCAAGTCAGCCCATCCAGAAAGGGAGGAGCCAGAGGAGTGTGCTGCCTACATCATATAGACAATGAATACCACCACAACACGTAGAAAAACCCACAATACAAGTGTGACAATGGGGAAACAACGCAGGCCAGCATCAGACATAGAGAATGAAGATGACAATTCTGAGGACCAGATAATGACTGAACAACTAATCAACCTCTCAGATAAGGACTTTAGACTAGCAATATGGAAGGTGCTCAACAGACTCCAAGAAACCATGGATCGAGTTGAACAGAACACTAATAAGAACCAAGAAAATATGAAGGCAGAAATGACAAAACTCCAAACTGAAATAACATGTCAACTAACAGGACTGAAAAAGTCAGTAAACGAAGTGAATGACAAAATGGATAAGCTCTGGGACAGGGTATCAGAAGCTGAGAATAGACTTGGTGCTGTGGAAGATGAGATACATAACAATTCCATACAGCAGGAGAGATTGGACAAAAAACTTAAAGCAAATGAGCAGACAATGGAAAAATTAGTCAAAGAATGGGAACAGACGAAAATAGAAGTCTATGATAAGATCAACAGAAACAACTTAAGAATCATTGGAGTCCCAGAGACCCAGGAAGAAAATTTCCAGGAAGAATCAATGGTCAAGAACATCATTAAAGAGAAACTTCCAGAGCTAAAGAATATATGTGATCAAATCCTGCATGCCCGAAGAGTACCAACCAAAAGAGACCCCAGAAAAACCACCCCAAGACACATCCTAGTCACAATGACAAATCCCACAGATAGAGACAGAATTCTGAAAACAGCAAGATCAAAAGGGGAAATCATGTTCAAGCAAGCTTCCCTGAGATTTACAGCAGACCTGTCACCAGAAACGCTCAATGCCAGAAAGCAGTGGTGGGATATTGTGACAAGACTGAATGAAATGAATGCTTCACTCAGAATACTATACCCAGCAAAACTCACTTTCCGGTTTGATGGAAGAATACATGGTTTCACAGACAAAAAACAGCTCAGAAACTTCACAGACACAAAACCAGTCTTAAGAGAAAAACTGAAAGACCTAATCTAAGACAAGACTACCCAAAAGACACACCAAATTTTGAAATAAAGATGGCGTTAAATCCCAGGACAATTCTTTCTCTCAACGTCAATGGATTAAATGCACCAGTTAAGAGACACAGAGTGGCTAAATGGATCAAAAAACTCAATCCAACCTTCTGCTGCCTACAAGAAACGCACCTGAATAGTCAGAACAAACATAGACTCAAAATAAAAGGCTGGAGAAAAGTTATCCAAGCAAACAACACCCATAAAAAAGCTGGAGTGGCCATACTAATATCAGATAATGCAAACTTTATACTCAGGAAGGTTGTAAGGGACAAAGACGGACATTTTATATTAATCAAGGGGTACGTAGAGCGGGAAGAATTCACTCTCCTAAACATATATGCACCGAATGAGGGGCCAGCAAAATATTTAATACAACTGTTGACAAATCTGAAAAATAATATCAACAACAACACAATAATTGTGGGGGAACTTAACACGGCTTTGTCAACACTGGACAGGTCAACCAGACTAAAACCCAACAAGAATATACTAGACCTGAGGAGAGAAATGGAAGAAAGAGGCCTAGTGGATATATATAGGACACTCCATCCCCAGAATCCTGGATACACATTCTTCTCCAATGTACATGGGACATTCTCCAGGATAGACTACATGCTGGCACATAAAACATACCTCCATAAGATCAAGAGGATAGAAATTTTGCAGACTACCTTCGCTGACCACAAGGCTCTGAAATTATTTGTGAACTCCAAAGGGACTCAGAAGAAACACTTTAACACCTGGAAGTTAAACAGCCTCATGCTCAATAACCAGTGGGTCCGAGATGAAATCAAGGAGGAAATAAAAAGGTTCCTGGAAACAAATGACAATAAAGACACAAACTCTCAGAACTTATGGGACACAGCAAAAGCAGTACTGAGAGGAAAATTTATAGCTTTGCAAGCACACATCAGGAAGGAAGAAGGAGCTTACCTGAGTAGCTTAATGACACAGCTAATAGAACTAGAAAATGCTCAACAAAAGGACCCAAGAATAGGAAGACAGAAGGAAATAACAAAGCTGAGAGCAGAAATCAACGAAGTGGAAACTCAAAAAACAATCCGAAAGATCAACGAAAGCAGAAGTTGGTTCTTTGAAAAAATAAACAAGATTGATAGACCACTGGCAAACCTAACAAAGAAAGAGAGAGAGAGAAACTTGATAACTCGTATCAGGAATGAAAAAGGAGAGATCACTACTGATATGACAGAGATTCAAAGGGTAATCAGAAACTACTTTGAAAAACTCTACCCCACTAAAAATGAGAACCTGGAAGAAATGGATAAATTCTTGGACTCTTATAATCTTCCACGGTTGAAGGAAGAGGATGTAGCATATCTAAACACCCCCATCACCATTGATGAAATTAAAACAGTAATCAAATGTCTGCCGAAAAACAAAAGCCCAGGTCCAGATGGATTCACTAATGAATTCTATCAAACTTTCCAAGAGGAACTACTGCCAATCTTGGCAAGACTCTTTCATGAAATTGAACAAACAGAAACACTTCCAAATAGCTTTTATGAAGCCAACATCACCTTGATACCTAAACCAGACAGAGACGCTACCAAAAAAGAAAATTACAGACCAATATCACTGATGAATGCAGATGCAAAGATCCTCAACAAAATCCTGGCAAATAGGATTCAATGCCTCGTTAAGAAGATCATCCACTACGATCAAGTAGGTTTCATCCCAGGAATGCAAGGCTGGTTTAACATCCGTAAATCTGTCAACATAATACACAACATCAATAACAAGAAAAATAAAAACCACATGATCATATCAATAGATGCAGAGAAAGCATTTGATAAGGTCCAACACCCATTCTTGATCAAAACTCTCAGCAAGATGGGAATGGAGGGAACCTTTCTCAATATAGTGAAGGCCATCTACCACAAGCCAGTGGCAAATATTATCCTCAATGGAGAAAAACTGAAAGCCTTCCCTCTAAACTCTGGCACAAGACAAGGCTGTCCTCTCTCACCACTCCTATTCAACATAGCACTGGAAGTACTTGCTATAGCGATTCGGCAAGAAAAGGATATCAAGGGAATCCAGATAGGAAAGGAAGAAGTCAAGCTCTCACTGTTTGCAGATGACATGATACTCTACTTAGAAAACCCTAAAGACTCTATCAAAAAGCTTCTAGAAACAATAGACTCATATAGCAAGGTGGCAGGCTACAAAATTAACACACAAAAATCAATGGCCTTTCTATATACCAATAGTAATAAGGATGAAATGGACATTAAGAAAACAACCCCATTCACAATAGTGCCACACAAACTCAAATATCTTGGAATCAACTTGACTAAATATGTGAAGGACCTATACAAAGAAAACTATAAAACTCTGCTCCAAGAAATAAGAGAGGACACACGGAAATGGAAACGCATACCCTGCTCATGGATTGGCAGGATTAACATCATCAAAATGTCAATACTCCCCAAGGCATTATACAGATTTAATGCCATCCCTCTAAAGATACCCATGACATTCTTCAAAGAAGTGGATCAGACACTTTTGAAATTCATTTGGAACAATAAACACCCTCGAATAGCTAAAGCAATCATTGGGAAAAAGAATATGGGAGGAATTACTTTCCCCCACTTTAAACTGTACTACAAAGCAACAGTTATCAAAACAGCATGGTATTGGAATAAGGATAGGTCCTCAGATCAGTGGAATAGGCTTGAATACTCAGAAAATGTTCCCCAGACATACAACCATCTAATTTTTGATAAAGGAGCAGGAAATCCTAAATGGAGCAGGGAAAGCCTCTTCAACAAGTGGTGTTGGCACAATTGGATAGCCACTTGCAAAAAATTAAACTTAGACCCCCAGCTAACATCATGTACAAAGGTAAAATCCAAATGGATTAAAGACCTCGATATCAGCCCCAAAACCATAAGATATATAGAACAGCACATAGGCAAAACACTACAGGACATTACAGGCATCTTCAAGGAGGAAACTGCACTCTCCAAGCAAGTGAAAGCAGAGATTAACAGATGGGAATATATTAAGCTGAGAAGCTTCTGCACCTCAAAGGAAATAGTGCCCAGGATACAAGAGCCACCCACTGAGTGGGAGAAACTATTCACCCAATACCCATCAGATAAGGGGCTAATCTCCAAAATATACAAGGCACTGACAGAACTTTACAAGAAAAAAACATCTAACCCCATCAAAAAATGGGGAGAAGAAATGAACAGACACTTTGACAAAGAAGAAATACGCATGGCCAAAAGACACATGAAAAAATGTTCCACATCACTAATCATCAGGGAGATGCAAATCAAAACAACGATGAGATACCACCTCACACCCCAGAGAATGGCACACATCACAAAGAATGAGAATAAACAGTGTTGGCGGGGATGTGGAGAGAAAGGAACTCTTATCCACTGCTGGTGGGAATGCTGTCTAGTTCAACCTTTATGGAAAGCGATATGGAGATTCCTCCAAAAACTGGAAATCGAGCTCCCATACGATCCAGCTATACCACTCCTAGGAATATACCCTAGGAACACAAAAATACAATACAAAAACCCCTTCCTTACACCTATATTCATTGCAGCTCTATTTACCATAGCAAGACTCTGGAAACAACCAAGATGCCCTTCAACAGACGAATGGCTAAAGAAACTGTGGTACATATACACAATGGAATATTATGCAGCTGTCAGGAGAGATGAAGTCATGAAATTTTCCTATACATGGATGTACATGGAATCTATTATGCTGAGTGAAATAAGTCAGAGAGAGAGAGAAAAACGCAGAATGGTCTCACTCATCTATGGGTTTTAAGAAAAATGAAAGACACCCTTGTAATAATAATTTTCAGACACAAAAGAGAAAAGAGCTGGAAGTTCCAGCTCACCTCAGGAAGCTCACCACAAAGAGTGATGAGTTTAGTTAGAGAAATAACTACATTTTGAACTGTCCTAATATTGAGAATGTATGAGGGAAATGTAGAGCCTGTTTAGGGTACAGGCGGGGGTTGGGTGGGGAGGAGGGAGATTTGGGACTTGGGTGATGGGAATGTTGCACTGGTGATGGGTGGTGTTCCTTTTATGACTGAAACCCAAACACAATCATGTATGTAATCAAGGTGTTTAAATAAAAAAAAATTAAAAAAAAAAGTCTTAGAGGATAGAACACCAATGGCAAGAACTTTAGCATCAAACCTAAGCAAATAGGACTACATCAAATTAAATTTTTTCTGCATGGCAAAAGAAAATGTACTTAATAACCGGGCCCATTCCTAGTCCCCAGCAAGAAACTACAACCAATACCCCTGCTGACTCATGCTGTGTGGCCCTCCTTTTCACCTCTCCCAAACGTGGAATGTTGTTGGATATGGGACTCAGCTCCAGACGAATCCCAGTGCAAGAACTCTACCCGAGACCTCGCTGCCACAAATCTTTTCTCAATCTCAAGAAGACCAATGGTGTGCGATGAAAATGTGCCCTGGATCCCACACCCCAGAAAAAAATCTCAAAAGATAATGGGGAAACCTATACTTCCTTTATAAGTTTAATACCTATATAATACTTCCTCTTAACCTGTTTATCCCCAAATGTAAGGTCGTCTGCATTATTTTGTTCCCTTTTTTATTTTTAACTCATTCTTAATAATTTTTCTATATATATACGAGTATATATAAACATATATATTTATGTTTTTTCGGTCTTGAATCTGTTTTCTTCACTTCCTTAACTTCACCTCTTCTGGTTCTTTTTGCTTGGGACAATAGCCTAGGTCAAAAACAGGGCACAGAGAGGATGGAGCCTGATACTCCCACCCCCAAATGCATCAGCAATATAATATAGCACCATTTCTGCCTACAAAGGGGAAAAAGGGGAAATTTTCCATATAGAAACAAGCTCTTATCTACTAGGGATAATAACTCATACTTCTTTACAATACAGGAATACCTCCCACCTTGAACTTAGGTCATGTGGACCCAACTTAGACTCCAGGTGTTTAGACAGTGACCGTCCAACCCCAAACCCTAGATACCAGACATAGAACCGACATAGTTCTCTGCAACAGCTTCAGGAACCAAATACTCTCTGGGACATTCTTAATATCACTCTGACACCAAACATGTGCCAGGTTTGATATGATATCCTGATAATGAGGAAATGGCAACATCTTGAGCTGAGAGCAGGTTGTCTTACTCACCATCTATGAAGTCAGATGACTTTTCATCCCCTGCTCTGTGCAAAAGCCAAAATTGATACTTACAGAAGACTGACAGTGATAACAATGACTGGGAAGAACTTATCCTGGGTCTAATAAATAAAGCCCTAGTCGAGAGGCCTTGGCCTATGATCTGTACAACAAACAAGAAATCTAACTTCAGAAGTCTGAGACAACTGCAACTAAACAGGTCTTCTGGAGACATAATGAAAGACTCTATCCTAGGCTTCATCCTAGGATCAGTGCAAAAATCAAGACCACCAACTAAGAAGACTAATTAAAACAACAGTGATGAAATAGAACTTCTAGAACCGTAAAGAAACACTTCATTCTTTGACCAATGTAGATACCAAAATCTCTAGATACAGAGGTCTAATTTTATCATCCATGATGGAACAGAAGCTTTCCAATCGCCACACAAGGACCTAGGGGAGAGTAAATGAACATGTATGAAGTCGGTAGTTATTCCCATGACAGTATACTTCAAGGGCAGAGAAACCCTGTATCATTTGGCCAAGGGAATTCCCTTTCTAATTTTCCCAATATTTACTGTGCCTATGCAGAAAAAAAGGCAGCACAAAATAATTTGGGTGGGGGGGGTTGTTATCATTGTTGCTGTTTATTTTTTTATTTTTTGCACTTTATTTTGTTTTTTTATTTCAGGACCATGATTAGTGTGTGGTGTTTTTCTTTATTGCTGTGGTGTAGTTTTAAATATTTTGTTTGATTTTTCTTTTTTATTTGTTTGGATTTTTTGTTTGGATTTTTTTGATGTTTCTCTTCCTTTTTACCTTTCTTCTCTCAAATTAATATTTATAACCTCTAGAAGGACTCCACCCATTTTTCACTTGTTTGACTTTTACCCTCATTTTATTTTTTTCTTTTCCTCAAACAGAACACACATAACTTGAACCAACTTGTTTCACCTTTCAAATTGAGGGGTAAACAATAGAGGGCACCAAGACCAAAGAGTTGTATGATTACTTAGTAGTAATAAAAATGTTTGGACTTAAAAACCAAACCGAATCCAATGACAACAGAATCGATACCCAATCTACAACAAGCTAGACACAGAGGGGACCACTTATACTAGCAGCCTGGGGGCAAAAAAGAGGAATATAAGATGCATGCTGGGAACAGGAGGACAACTTAGGTGGTGGGAATTCCCCTGATTCAATGTACCTAAAATATTACTGTGAAATATATGTAATCCACTTTGGTAAAAATAAAAATCATTATTAAAAAAAGAAGTTATTAGTTACCAAATAGGATTGTGGTGAAATTAAAAGAAATAATACTTGTACTGTGCTCAGGGATTTTATTATTAATAATTGTCACAATTTCTAATTTATTTATTTTACAGTTTTATTAAACTAAGGTAATAGCATAAATGAAACTACTCATTTTTAGCTAACAATAGATTTCATGTTTTGTTTTTTTTTTGGTTTTTGGGCCACACCCGGCGTTGCTCAGGGGTTACTCCTGGCTGTCTGCTCAGAAATAGCTCCTGGCAGGCACGGGGGACCATATGGGACACCGGATTCGAACCAACCACCTTTGGTCCTGGATTGGCTGCTTGCAAGGCAAACGCCGCTGTGCTATCTCTCCGGGCCAGATTTCATGTTTTTAAAACTGCAAATTCTGTTAAAAATTTCTATACACTATCTTAATAAAATTTAATTAATAATTTTATTGCTTTGTCTTATTTATATATTTTGAAGGGGGGATTTTGGAACACACCAATGATGCTCATGTCAGACCTATCCTGGTTCCATTCTCAGGAGTTATTATTGGTAGCTCTGGGGACCGTATGGAACAAAGGATCCAGGCAGGTGACTTGATTCCTATACTATTTCTTCAACACTTTTGCTTTACTTTTTAAATTCTATTTGCAATAATGTAAATGCAATCTGGATAATCATGAATTCATTATGCTAAAATGATTTTTTTTATTTCTTTTCTGATTTTGGGGCCACACTCCATGAAGCTCGGGGGTTACTCCTAGCTATGAGCTCAGAAATTGCTCCTGGCTTGGGGAACCTTATGGGACTCCAGGGGGGATTGAAACATGGTCCTTCCTATGCTAGCTAGGGTAAGGCAGAAACTTTACCGCTTGCTCCACTGCTCTAGCCCCTGTTAAAATGATTCATATTAATATTGTTTAATGTACTTGCAGGCAAACACCATGCACAGAGAATGAAGATGATAGCTCTGATGACCCAAAACATTCCAACCATCTGATTAACCTCTCAAAAAAGGAGTTTAGAATAAAATATGGAGGATGTTCATAGAACTCAAAGAAATCATAGATCCATCTGAACAGACCACAAAGACAGAAATCAGAAAACTCCAAACTGAAATAAACAGATCTGAAAAATATGGTACCTCAACTGAAAAACTCATTGGATGGCCTCTCCAGCAGGGTAACCGCAGTTGAGGACAGAATCAGTGTGCTGTAAGATGAGATGCAGAACAACTCAATACAGCAGAAGAAATTGGAAAAGAACCTTAAGACAAATGATGACACAATGGAAAAAGTACTCAAAGAATGCGAACAGATGAAAATAGAAGTCTTTGATAAACTCAACAGAAACAACATAAGAATTATTAGAGTCCCAGAGGCCCAGGTAGGAGATCCCCAGGAAGAATCAACTGACAAAAACATCATCACAGATATAGTCCCAGAGCTAAAGTCTGCATTCAATCAAATCCTGCATGCCTGAAGAGTACCAGCTAAAAGAGACCCGAAGAAAAACACCCCAAGACACATCCTAGCTACAATGACAAATCCCACGGATAGAGATAGAATACTGAAAGCAGCAAGATCAAAAAGGGAAATTACATTCAAAAGAGCATCCTTAAGACTTACAGCAGACATGTCATAAGAAACCCTCAAGGCCAGAAGACAGTGGTGGGATATTGTGACAAGACTGAATGAATGGATGCCTCACCAAGAATACTGCACCGAGCCCTACTCACGTTCAGGTTTGAAGGAAGGATACAGAGCATAATGAATAAGCAACAGCTCAGAAACTTTACAGATGCAAAGCCAGCCTTAAAGGAAAAACTGAAAAGTTTAAGACAAGAGAGACAAGCACAGCAAACTTACCCACAAAGATGACATTAAATTCTATAACAATCATCTCCCTCAATGTCAATGAACTAAGTGCATCAATTAAAAGACACAGAATGGCAAAATGAGTCAAAAAGATGAACCCAACCTTCTTCTGTCTACAAGAAACACACCTGAATAGCCAGAACAAACATAGACTCAAAATCAGAGGCTGGAGGAAAATCATCCAAGCAAACAAAACCCTAAAAAAAGCGGGTGGCCATATTAATATCTGATGACACCATGTTAGACTCAGAAAATTGTAAGAGATAAAGATGGACACTTTGTACTAATCAATGGATATGTGCGACAGGAAGAAATCAGGGGCCCGGAGAGATAGCACAGCAGCATTTGCCTTGCAAGCAGTCGATCCAGGACCTAAGGTGGTTGGTTCGAATCCCGGTGTCCCATATGGTCCGTCCCCCCCCCCCCCGTGCCTGCCAAGAGCTATTTCTGAGCAGACAGCCAGGAGTAACCCCTGAGCACCGCCGGGTGTGAAAAAAAAAAGAAATCAGACTATTAAACATATATGCACCCAATGAGAGACCAGCAAACTAATACAATTATTGCCAAATCTGAAAGAAGAAATCAATAATAATACAATAATAGTGTAATAGTGGAAGACTTCAACATGGCCCTGTCAACACTTGATAGGTCAACCAGACTGAAACACACAAAAATATACTATCCCTGAAAAGAGAAATGGAAGAAAGAGGACTAGTAGATATATATAGGACACTCCATCCCCAAAAACCTGGATACACATTCTTCTCCAATGTACATGTGTCAATCTCCAAGATAAACCACATGCTGGCACATAAAACATATCTCCATAAAATCAAGAGGATAGAAATTTTGCAGGCTACCTTTGCTGACCACAAGGCTCTCAGATGAGAGGTGAACTACAAAGGGACACAGAAGAAAAACTTTAACAATTGAAAATTAAACAGCCTGCTACTGAACAACCAGTGGGCCGAGATGATACAAAGAGGAAATCAAAACTTTCCTGGAAACAAATGATAATGAAGACACAAACTAGCAAAATCTATGGGACACAAAAAAAGTGGTCCTGAAAGGAAAATTTATAGCTTTGAAAGCACACATCAGGAAGGAAGAAGGGGCATACCTTAATAGCTTAATGACGCAACTCATAAAATTAGAAAATGACCAACAAAAGGAACCAAAAATAGGGAGACAGAAGGAAATAACAAAACTGTGAGCAGAAATCAATGAAGTAGAAACCCAAGAAAACAATCAGAAAGATCAATGAAAGCAGAAGTTCGTTTTTTGAGAAAAAAAAAAACAACTCAAAAACCCAATATTGATAAACCATTGGCAAAACTCAGAGAATGGGAGAAAGAAACCTGATAACCCATATTAGAAATGAAAAGGGGGAGATCACAACTGATATTGCAGAGATTCAAAGGGTAATCAGAGATGACTTTGAGAAATTCTATGCTACTAAACATGAGAACCTGGAAAAATGGATAAATTCTTGGACACTTATAACCTTCCACAGTTAAGTAAGGAGGATGTAGCATATCTAAACACCCCCATCACTATTGGGGAAATTAAAACTTATCAAACATCTGCCTAAAAAGAAAAGCCCAGGCTTAGATGGTCTCACTAATGAATTCTTTCAAAACTTTCAATAGGAACTACTACCAATCTTAGCCAGGCTCTTCCATGAAATTGAAAAAACGGGAATACTTCCAAACAGCTTTTATAAAGCCAACATCACCTTGATATCAAAACTAGACATGGATGCTACCAAAAAAGAAAATTACAGACCAATATCCCTGATGAATACAGATGCAAAGATCCTCAACAAAATCCTGACAAAATCCAATGCCTCATCAAGAAGATCATTCATTATGATTAAGTAGGTTTCATTCTAGGAATGCAAGGATGATTTAACATCCGTAAATCTATCAACATAATACAAAACATAAACAACAAGAAAAATAAAAATCACATAATCATATCAATAGACGCAGAGAAAGAATTTGATAATGTCCAACACCCATTCTTGATCAAAACTCTCAGCAATATGGGAATGAAAGGAACCTTTCTCAATATATTTACAGCCATCTACCACAAGTCAATGGCAAATATTATCAATAGGGAAAAACTAAAAGCCTTCCCTCTAAATTCTGGTACAAGACAAAGCTGTGTACTCTCACCACTCCTCTTCAGCATAATACTGGAAGTCCTTGCTATAGCAAATAGGCAAGAAAAAAATATCAAGGGAATCCACATAGGAAAGGAAGAAGTCAAGCTCTCACATTTTGCAGATGACATGACACTCTACTTAACCCAAAAGACTCTTCCAAAAAGCTTATAGAAACAATATATTCATATAGCAAGGTGGCAGGCTACAAAATTAACACACAGAAATCAATGGCCTTTTGATACTCCAATAATAATAGGAAAGAGATGGAAGTTAAGAAGGCAATCCCCTTCACATTAGTGCCACACAAACTCAAATATCTTGGTGTCAACTTGACCAGACATGAAGGAAATATACAAAGAGAAATATAAAGCCCTGTTCCAAGAAATAAGAGAGGACACACAGAAATGGAACACATACCCTGTTCATGGATTGGCAGGATTAACATCATTAAAATGGCAATACTCCCCAAAGTATTGTACAGATTTAAGGTGATGCCTCTAAAGATACCCATGGCGAGGCTTGCGCTGGCGGGACCCGGGCATTTTGTTAAACTAGCTCAGCTCTTTTTTTTTCGGCCACACCCAGTGACGCTCAGGGGTTCCTCCTGGCTAAGAGCTCAGAAATCGCGCCTGGCTTTTGGGGGACAATCTGGGATGCCGGGGGATCGAACCGAGGTCCGTCCTAGGCTAGCATGCTTGCGCCACCACTACGGCCCCCTAATTTAGCTCTTGGCCGCGTCCCGGTTGGCCCCGGCGCAGGCCTGGGAGCTGGTGGTGCGACTGTCTTTGGCGGCCCCCGGCGGCGGCTCTGCGCCAATGCAGTGAGCTCCGGGCCCCTATTACCTGCCTGAAGACCCTGTGTTCAAGTCAGCCCTTTCCTAAATGCCAAAGGGTTATTCCTGGCTTTGCACTCAAGAATTACTTCTGGAAGGAATCATAAAGGATACTGTGAATCACATCATTGGCCAAGTGCAAGCAAGCAATTACTCCTTATTCTATTGATCAATTCAACTCATAAGAAGCTATTTCCCTGGTCATGCAGTGTTTTTCAACCTTTTTGTACAAAGGCACACTTTTTTCATGAAAAAAAAAAATCACGAGGCATACCACCATTAGAAAACGTTGAAAAAGCGGCTCCCTGTGTGTGACACCAGGCGGGGAAAATCCGCGAAAGTACACCGGCCCAGTGGGGCCCAACTGTGAAAAACTGTGAGTGTGACCTGTCTATGTCTGTCTACTGTCCTCTTGCGTGATACTCTTGCGAGTGGGGCAAAAAGAGGCTCCAGCGGAGCACGGCCGCGTAGCGAAGCGGAGCGGCCATGCACTCTTTCTAAGGAAAGAACTCCATTGCAACAAGAAGGAAAAATCACACTAAGAACGGCGATATATCACAGAAGCAAACATTTCTCTCCAGACTGTTTTCTCTGTTGCATGCTCGGGCCTAAGATTTGACCCAGTGTGAGGCTTCATACACGGAGGACACCCCTCCCTTAGAGGCAAGTCAGCCCATCCAGAAAGGGAGGAGCCAGAGGAGTGTGCTGCCTGCATCATATAGACAATGAATACCACCACAACACGTAGAAAAACCCACAACACGAGTGTGACAATGGGGAAACAACGCAGGCCAGCATCAGACATAGAGAATGAAGATGACAATTCTGAGGACCAGATAATGACCAACCAACTAATCAACCTCTCAGATAAGGACTTTAGACTAGCAATATGGAAGATGCTCAACGGACTCCAAGAAACTATAGATCAAGTTGAACAGAACACTAATAAGAACCAAGAAAATATGAAGACAGAAATCACAAAACTCCAAAGTGAAATAACATGTCAACTAACAGGACTGAAAAAGTCAGTAAATGAAGTGAATGACAAAATGGATAAGCTCTGGGACAGGGTATCAGAAGCTGAGAATAGACTTGGTGCTGTGGAAGATGAGATACATAACAATTCCATACAGCAGGAGAGATTGGACAAAAAACTTAAAGCAAATGAGCAGACAATGGAAAAATTAGTCAAAGAATGGGAACAGATGAAAATAGAAGTCTATGATAAGATCAACAGAAACAACTTAAGAATCATTGGAGTCCCAGAGACACAGGAAGAAAATTTCCAGGAAGAATCAATGGTCAAGAACATCATTAAAGAGAAACTTCCAGAGCTAAAGAATATATGTGATCAAATCCTGCATGCCCAAAGAGTACCAACCAAAAGAGACCCCAGAAAAACCACCCCAAGACACATCCTAGTCACAATGACAAATCCCACAGATAGAGACAGAATTCTGAAAACAGCAAGATCAAAAGGGGAAATCACGTTCAAGCAAGCTTCCCTGAGATTTACAGCAGACCTGTCACCAGAAACACTCAATGCCAGAAATCAGTGGTGGGATATTGTGACAAGACTGAATGAAATGAATGCTTCACCCAGAATACTATACCCAGCAAAACTCACTTTCCGGTTTGATGGAAGAATACATGGTTTCACAGACAAAAAACAGCTCAGAAACTTCACAGACACAAAACCAGTCTTAAGAGAAAAACTGAAAGACCTAATCTAAGACAAGACTACCCAAAAGACACACCAAATTTTGAAATAAAGATGGCGTTAAATCCCAGGACAATTCTTTCTCTCAACGTCAATGGACTAAATGCACCAGTTAAGAGACACAGAGTGGCTAAATGGATCAAAAACTCAATCCAACCTTCTGCTGCCTACAAGAAATGCACCTGAATAGCCAGAACAAACATAGACTCAAAATAAAAGGCTGGAGAAAAATTATCCAAGCAAACAACACCCATAAAAAAGCTGGAGTGGCCATACTAATATCAGATATTGCAAACTTTATACTCAGGAAGGTTGTAAGGGACAAAGATGGACATTTTGTATTAATCAAGGGGTACGTACAGCAGAAAGAATTCACTCTCCTAAACATATATGCACCGAATGAGGGGCCAGCAAAATATTTAATACAACTGTTGACAAATCTGAAAAATAATATCAACAACAACACAATAATTGTGGGGGACCTTAACACGGCTTTGTCAACACTGGATAGGTCAACCAGACTAAAACCCAACAAGAATATACTAGACCTGAGGAGAGAAATGGAAGAAAGAGGCCTAGTGGATATATATAGGACACTCCATCCCCAGAAACCTGGATACACATTCTTCTCCAATGTACATGGGACATTCTCCAGGATAGACTACATGCTGGCACATAAAACATACCTCCATAAGATCAAGAGGATAGAAATTTTGCAGACTACTTTCGCTGACCACAAGGCTCTGAAATTATTTGTGAACTCCAAAGGGACTCAGAAGAAACACTTTAACACCTGGAAGTTAAACAGCCTCATGCTCAATAACCAGTGGGTCCGAGATGAAATCAAGGAGGAAATAAAAAGGTTCCTGGAAACAAATGACAATAAAGACACAAACTCTCAGAACTTATGGGACACAGCAAAAGCAGTACTGAGAGGATAATTTATAGCTTTCCAAGCACACATCAGGAAGAAAGAAGGAGCTTACCTGAGTAGCTTAATGACACAGCTAATAGAACAAGAAAATGCTCAACAAAAGGACCCAAGATAGGAAGACAGAAGGAAATAACAAAGCTGAGAGCAGAAATCAACGAAGTGGAAACTCAAAAAACAATCCGAAAGATCAACGAAAGCAGAAGTTGGTTCTTTGAAAAAATAAACAAGATTGATAGACCACTGGCAAACCTAACAAAGAAAGAGAGAGAGAGAAACTTGATAACTCGTATCAGGAATGAAAAAGGAGAGATCACTACTGATATGACAGAGATTCAAAGGGCAATCAGAAACTACTTTGAAAAACTCTACCCCACTAAAAATGAGAACCTGGAAGAAATGGATAAATTCTTGGACTCTTATAATCTTCCACGGTTGAAGGAAGAGGATGTAGCATATCTAAACACCCCCATCACCATTGATGAAATTAAAACAGTAATCAAATGTCTGCCGAAAAACAAAAGCCCAGGTCCAGATGGATTCACTAATGAATTCTATCAAACTTTCCAAGAGAAACTACTGCCAATCTTGGCAAGACTCTTTCATGAAATTGAACAAACAGAAACACTTCCAAATAGCTTTTATGAAGCCAACATCACCTTGATACCTATACCAGACAGAGAAAATTACAGACCAATATCACTGATGAATGCAGATGCAAAGATCCACAACAAAATCCTGGCAAATAGGATTCAATGCCTCGTTAAAAAGATCATCCACTACGATCAAGTAGGTTTCATCCCAGGAATGCAAGGCTGGTTTAACATCCGTAAATCTATCAACATAATACACAACATCAATAACAAGAAAAATAAAAACCACATGATCATATCAATAGATGCAGAGAAAGCATTTGATATGGTCCAACACCCATTCTTGATCTAAACTCTCAGCAAGATGGGAATGGAGGGAACCTTTCTCAATATATTGAAGGCCATCTACCACAAGCCAGTGGCAAATATTATCCTCAATGGAGAAAAACTGAAAGCCTTCCCTCTAAATTCTGGCACAAGACAAGGCTGTCCTCTCTCACCACTCCTATTCAACATCGCACTGGAAGTACTTGCTATAGCGATTAGGCAAGAAAAGGATATCAAGGGAATCCAGATAGGAAAGGAAGAAGTCAAGCTCTCACTGTTTGCAGATGACATGATACTCTACTTAGAAAACCCTAAAGACTCTATCAAAAAGCTTCTAGAAACAATAGACTCATATAGCAAGGTGGCAGGCTACAAAATTAACACACAAAAATCAATGGCCTTTCTATACACCAATAGTAATAAGGATGAAATGGACATTAAGAAAACAACCCCATTCACAATAGTGCCACACAAACTCAAATATCTTGAAATCAACTTGACTAAATATGTGAAGGACCTATACAAAGAAAACTATAAAACTCTGCTCCAAGAAATAAGAGAGGACACACGGAAATGGAAACGCATACCCTGCTCATGGATTGGCAGGATTAACATCATCAAAATGGCAATACTCCCCAAGGCATTATGCAGATTTAATGCCATTCCTCTAAAGATACCCATGACATTCTTCAGAGAAGTGGATCAGACACTTTTGAAATTCATTTGGAACAATAAACACCCTCGAATAGCTAAAGCAATCATTTGGAAAAAGAATATGGGAGGAATTACTTTCCCCAACTTTAAACTGTACTACAAAGCAACAGTTATCAAAACAGCATGGTATTGGAATAAGGATAGGTCCTCAGATCAGTGGAATAGGCTTGAATACTCAGAAAATGTTCCCCAGACATACAACCACCTAATTTTTGATAAAGGAGCAGGAAATCCTAAATGGAGCAGGGAAAGCCTCTTCAACAAGTGGTGTTGGCACAATTGGATAGCCACTTGCAAAAAATTGAACTTAGACCCCCAGCTAACATCATGTACGAAGGTAAAATCCAAATGGATTAAAGACCTCGATATCAGCCCCAAAACCATAAGATATATAGAACAGCACATAGGCAAAACACTCCAGGGCATTACCGGCATCTTCAAGGAGGAAACTGCACTCTCCAAGCAAGTGAAAGCAGAGATTAACAGATGGGAATATATTAAGCTGAGAAGCTTCTGCACCTCAAAGGAAATAGTGCCCAGGATACAAGAGCCACCCACTGAGTGGGAGAAACTATTCACCCAATACCCATCAGATAAGGGGCTAATCTCCAAAATATACAAGGCACTGACAGAACTTTACAAGAAAAAAACATCTAACCCCATCAAAAAATGGGGAGAAGAAATGAACAGACACTTTGACAAAGAAGAAATACACATGGCCAAAAGACACATGAAAAAATGTTCCACATCACTAATCATCAGGGAGATGCAAATCAATACAACGATGAGATACCACCTCACACCCCAGAGAATGGCACACATCACAAAGAATGAGAATCAACAGTGTTGGCGGGGATGTGGAGAGAAAGGAACTCTTATCCACTGCTGGTGGGAATGCCGTCTAGTTCAACCTTTATGGAAAGCGATATGAAGATTCCTCCAAAAACTGGAAATCGATCCAGCTATACCACTCCTAGGAATATACCCTAGGAACACAAAAATACAATACAAAAACCCCTTCCTTACACCTATATTCATTGCAGCACTATTTACCATAGCAAGACTCTGGAAACAACCAAGATGCCCTTCAACAGACGAATGGCTAAAGAAACTGTGGTACATATACACAATGGAATATTATGCAGCTGTCAGGAGAGATGAAGTCATGAAATTTTCCTATACATGGATGTACACGGAATCTATTATGCTGAGTGAAATAAATCAGAGAGAGAGAGAAAAACGCAGAATGGTCTCACTCATCTATGGGTTTTAAGAAAAATGAAAGACACCCTTGTAATAATAATTTTCAGACACAAAAGAGAAAAGAGCTGGAAGTTCCAGCTCACCTCAGGAAGCTCACCACAAAGAGTGATGAGTTTAGTTAGGGAAATAACTACATTTTGAACTGTCCTAATAATGAGAATGTATGAGGAAAATGGAGAGCCTGTCTAGAGTACAGGCGGGGGTCGGGTGGGGCGAAGGGAGACTTGGGAAATTGGTGATGGGAATGTTGCACTGGTGATGGGTGGTGTTCTTTACATGACTGAAACCCAAACACAATCATGTATGTAATTAAGGTGTTTAAATAAATTTAAAAAAAAACAAACAAGAAAACGTTGAAAAAAATTTAACTCTGTACCTATATTGACTATATATAAAGTAGTTCTCTTGAATAGGAATCAAATATACACAAAGAACTTATTTTATAATTAAAAAAGATACCCATGGCATTCTTCAAAGAAGTGGAACACTTTTGAAATTCATTTGGAACAATAAACACCCTCGAATAGCTAAAGCACTCCTAGGAAAAAGGAATATGGGAGGCATTACTTTTCCCAGTGTTAAACTATATTACAAAGCAATAGTTATCAAAACAGCATGGTATTGGAATAAAGACAGACCCTCATATCAGTGGAATAGGCTTCAGTACTCAGAGAATGTTTCCCAGACATACAAACACCTAATTTTCGACAAAGGAGCAAGAAATCCTAAGTGGAGCAGGGAAAGCCTCTTCAACAAGTGGTGTTGGCAGAACTGGTTATCCACTTGCAAAAAAGTGAACATACATCCCCCCAGTTAGCATCATGTACGAAGGTAAAGATTAAAGGATTAAAGACCTTGATATCAGACCTGATACCATAAGGTATATATATTACAACACATAGGTAAAACCCTGCATGACATTGAGACTAAAGGCATCTTCAAAGAGAAAACTGCACTTTCCAAACAAGTGAAAGCAGAGATAAACAGATGGGAATACATTAAGCTGAGAAGCTTCTTCACCTCAAAGGAAATAGTGTCCAGTATACAAGAGCCACCCACCATGTGGGAGACACTATTCACCCAATACCCATCAGATAAGGGACTTATATCCAAAATATACAGGGCACTGACAGAACTTTATAAGAAAAAAATCATCTAGTCCCATCAAAGTATGGGGAGAAGAAATGGACACACACTTTTATAAAAAAGAAATAGAAATGGCCAAAAGGCCAATGAAAAAATGCTCCTCATCACTAATCACCAGGAAGATGCAAATCAAAACAACTATGAGATACCATCTTATACCACAGATATTGGCACACATCACAAAGAATGAGCACAATCAGTGCTGGAGGGGATGTGGAGAGAAAGGATCTCTTATCCACTGCTGGTGGAAATGCCATCTAGTCCAACCTTTATGGAAAGCGGTATGGAGATTCCTCCAAATACTGGAAATTGAGCTCCCATTCAATCCAGCTATACCACTCCTAGGGATTTACCCTAGGAACACAAGAATACAATACAAAAACCCCTTTCTCATACCTATATTTATTGCAGCACTATTCACAGTAGCCAGACTCTGGAAATAACCAAGATGCTCTTCAAAAGATGAATGGTTAAAGAAACTGTGGTACATATACACAATGAAATATTATGTAGCCGTCAGGAGAGATAAAGTCATGAAATTTTCCTATACATGGATGTACATAGAATGTATCATGTTGGGTGAAATAAATCAGTAGGAAATATATAGAAGTAGATTAGTCTCACCCATCTATGGGTTTTAAAAAAAATGGAAGACATTCTTGCAACAATCCTCAGGGACAAGGAGAGGAGGGCTGGAACTTTCAGCTTAACTTTCAGTGTAATTAGAGTGCAATTAGAGAAATAGAGTGGTGAGTGCAATTAGAGAAATAACTACACTGAGAACTATTATAACCATGTGAATAAATGATGGAACTGGAAATCCTGTCTAGAGTACTGTTGGGGGTGGGGTGGGGTGGAGGGTGGGAGGTTTGGAACATTGGTGGTGGGAATGTTGCACTGGTGATGGGGAGTGTTCTTTACATGACTGAAACCTAATCACAATCGTGTTTGTAATCAAGGTGCTTTAATAAAGATATTATTTTAAAAGTTTTTATTGATTTTTCATTGTCTTTCAAAAATTTGGAATTTTTGATACCAAGTTTTCTATGTTTATGTATGTATATCTGTCACCTCGGCCAACTCTGCCAACTTTGAGTACAATACTACTACTACCTAAAAGATCCCTCTACTCCAGTGGTCCTCAATCTATGGCTTTCGGGTCACATATTGTATTTGTATCTGTTTAGTTTCTTCATTGCAAAATAAGATATATGCAGTGTGCTTAAGAATTCGTTCATAAGTTTTGTTTTTACTATAGTCAGACCCTCCAATGGTCTGAGGGACAGTGAACTGGCCCCCTATTTAAAAAGTTTGAGGACCCCTGCGAGTCTATCAATGCTCCAGCCCCATTTTCCTTTTCTACTGGGAACTACTATATTTTCACTCAGTCATTTTTATTCATTTCCCTACTGTTTTACATATAATTATTTCAAGTTAAATTTATTTTATTTCCAGATTTTAAATTTAACGAGGTAATATTATTTTACAAGTATAAATATTCATATGTTCAATATACAATGATACATATTATGCCCATCACCAATCTGTCAATATTTTTTTTATTTCTTTTATTTCTCTACCTCAGGTCACAGGACCCTTCTTTACATTCTATCCCCATTAAGTAAACAAGTCTGTCAGCAGAATCTAAAAGTTTACTTTCATAGAACATGTTTATTCCTTTTCTTCGTTTCTCTACCTCAGGTCACAGGACCCTTCTTTACATTCTATCCCCATTAAGTAAACAAGTCTGTCAGCAGAATCTAAAAGTTTACTTTCATAGAACATGTTTATTCCTTTTCTTCGTTTCTTCCTGTATTACCTACAAATGAAATAATTTGGAATCTGTCTTTCTCCTTTGACTTTTTTTGTTTTTTACTAAAATCCTCAATTCCATTTCTTATAGAAAAATGTAAGACTTTATTTTTTTATAATTGTGTTAGTTCTTCTATAGTGTGTATATACTGTGTGTATATACTGTTTTGTTAAAGTAAACTTCTTTATATTATATATTTTTTCAAAATATTGTATATTTACTAAAATAATAGTATATTTCAACATATTCAACATAATGTAGTTAATTACATGGATGTTGAGATGTTAATTTGTCACAAGATGCTTTGTTTGTTTTTGGCAAATTAGAGTATGTCTGGCATCTATCTATCTATCATCTATCTATCTATCTATCTATCTATCTATCTATCTATCTATCTATCTATCTATCTATCATCTATCTATCTATCTATCTATCTATCATCTATCTACTCTCTGTCTCTATATGTTTAATCAATTCAATATCTCAATTCCACTCTCTCATCTGTTGATGAATATTCATATTGATTTTGTTTTGGCTGTTATGAATAATACTTCTACAAAGGAAGGATATAAATATCTTTTTTAAATATGTGGTTTCATACCCTTCATACAAACCTATAAAAATTATATGCTTGGGTAATACTGAAAGCTTATTTTAATTTAATTAATTTATTTTTGGCTGTACTTAAACAACAAACCAGCATGAAAGAACATATTCAATGGTGAAAAGCTGTTTTTCTTAAAAAATCAGGCACAGATATGAACAATATCATCACCATTATTCAGTAACGGATTAGAAGTCTTAGACACAGAAATTGGGAAATTACTAGAAATAGAGGCTGCACAAATGAGAAAAAAAGTTAAATATTTGGATAGAGAGATTGCACAGTAGACAAGGTTAACATTGCTTTACACATGATTGATCTTGCACATACTTTAATTTCTAGTTCCTCAGGTGGTCCCCTCTTCTACCAGGATTAATGACTTAGCACAGAGAAGGACTAAGCCCTAAGTGTCAAGGCTAAAACAAAAACAAAGATAAATTATTATATATCATTATTTTAAGATATGATAATATGTAATAAAACTTTGACACTTCCATTAAATACATGTAGTAGAAATAATAAACAAAGAAAATTGAGAGGTTACAAAATCAGTATACAAAATACTTTGCATTGTCACATATAAGCAACAAACTAAAATATAATGAAAAATGTAGTCCCATTTACCATTGTGTAACAAAATTAGTTCCTAAGAATTAACTTAACAGAAAAATGTAATTTGCTATCAAAAGAATAGAGTAGAATACAAAAATGAAAAAAAAATGTATTATGCTTATAGATTAAAAGAATTGCTCTTTTTAAAACTCCAGCTACTCAAAGCATTTTACAATCAAAATCCTAATCAAAATTCTAAAGGCATTTTCAAGGTTATAGAACACACATTACCAGAATTTGCTAGAATCACAAAGCTCCTTGAATTGGCAAAGCAATTGTGAGAAAAATGAAGATGAGAGACAGCATAGTCTCTGGCTTTAAACTATACTAGCTGACAATAGTAGTCTAACAGCTTGGAATTGAAATAAAGCAGACATTCAGATCAGTGAAATAGAATTGAGTTCAGTCTAGAAATAAGACCTCAGATGTATGTATCAACAGTTAGTTTACTTCAAAGATTCAGAACATAAAACTGAAGAACCAGACAGCCATATATTTAAGAACAAAATTGGATACTGTCTTATATTATATACAAAAATCAATTCCAAATATTTTAATATCAGAAATATTAAACCACATCCAAAAATGCCAGAGAAAACAGGCAAAAAATACTCCCAAGTTGTTTTTTTTTTTTACCATAGTATTGTAGTATTGTCTGTGATGAGATTCCATTGGCAAAAAAAATAAAAACCAAGATAAGCAAATAGAAATACAAAAAAATACAGTTTGTGAACTGCTAGGGCAGCTATCATTAAAACAAAAAGACTAGACTATTTGCATATTAATACAAATGCCTAGGGGCAAGAGATACTTTTGCAAAGAAAATGTATATCAAATGAGGAGCAAAGAGATTGGACAAGGGTAAAGTGCTTGTCCTAAAAGCAGCTGACTCGGGCTCAATCTCTGGCTTCCCATATGATGGGAACCCCAATAGGGAGAGATTGATCCCTGAGAACTGTGCCAGGAATAAACCTGTGCACAAAATAAAGCCAAAACAACAGTAATAGGAAACATGCATATGTCCATAGGCATATGAAAATATTCTTATCATTACTGATTAGCAGGGAATTTGAAATCAAAATGATAGAGTTATCACCTCACACTACTGAGGATAGACTATAAATTAAAAGTTGAACATTAAATGTTATGCGATGGATGTAGAGAATCAGAAATGCATATTTACTGTTGGTGAAATGTAAACTGGTTTAACTTTTTTAAAAAGAGAACATATTTTATTGGTTTTATTTTATTTTATTTTGGTTTTTGGGCCACAACTGGTGGCACTCAGGTGTTACTCCTGGCTTGATTGCAGTCTTGAGCACTGCCAGGTGTGGCCCCAAAAGCAAAACAAAAATAAATAAATAAAAATACAACAATAATTAAAAAGATGTTAGAGCATTTTATGTATAAAGTTAAACATCTGTTGTTTTGTAAATAATAGTTCTTTAATAAAAAATAAAATAAGTAAGATATATATATATATATATGCACACCCATGTTCACATCACAATAGCCAATACTTAAAAACAACACAAATGTTCAGATGAGTGGACAAAGAAGTTTTGGTACATATTAATATATAACAAAACGTTGCATTTTGCAACAATATAGAGAAATTTGATGGTTTCATATTAAATAAAATAGGACAGAAAGAGAATCATAATTACTAAGTTATCCCATGAAAATATGAAAGAAGTTGAATTGCTGGATTATTCAAAGCAAGACCATCATAAAAATCACTTTGACAACAGAACTGTGATTATCATAGATGTACAGAAGAGTGGGCTGAAATCATCAAATGTATAATTTTGGAGGGTGATTGACAATTGTATCTCTAAGTATTTGTACTCTATAAATAAGTTTCCATAATATATTTTTAATATCAAAGAAAACAATTTTTTATTTATATATGACAAAATATTTTTTTGGTATTTGTGTCACACCCTGCAGTGCTCAGGGGTACTCCTGGCTCTATGATTAGAAATTGCTCCTGGCAGGCTTGGGGGACCATATGGGTTGCTGGGATTCAAACCACCATCTTTCTGCATGAAAGGCAAACACCTTATCTCCATTCTATCTCTCTTGCCTCTTTATATGACATTTTTATGGAAGACAATAGACTTCATTAAGAAACTTAGAAATTAAAATAAAAAATATATAAAAACATTATATATCAAATAGTATGTATTATTCACCTGAGCTTTAACGCAGAAATAAAGAAAACACCTAGTCAACAAAATAATTGAACTATCCCAAGCACAACATATTAAAACAATAAAATTTCTAGAACTTAATTAACCAGAAAAGTAAAAGACTATTCAATGAAAATTTTATGATGTTAATAAAAGAAATTGATAACATAAATGAGGAGCTCTTTATTGGGTTCATTGATTAAAAGAACAATATTGTTATAATAGCCACATTAATCTTTTTTATAATAATTTTTATTTTGACCAAAATGGATTACATATCTTTAACAGTAGTATTTTAGATATATATTAACATTAAATCAGGAGAATTCCCATCACCAAAGTTGTCCTTTCTCCACCCCCGTTCCAATCTTGCATCCCTCGGGCTGCTAGTATAAGTGGTCCCCTCTGTGTCTTGCTTACTACTTAGTGATCACACAACTGTTTGGTCTTGGTACCTTCCATTATTTCCCCCTCAATTTGAGAATGCAGAACTAGATGTTCAGGTTATGTGGTTCTGTTTGAAGAAAAGAAAAGCAATAAAATGGGGTAAAAATCAAATAAACTGAAAATGGGCAGAGTCCTTCTAGAGGCTATCAACCTCAGTTTGAGAGAAGAAAGGGAAAAAGGTAGCGAAACACCACAACAATACAAAAGGAAATATCAAATAAAAAATCCAGTGAGCACTCCAGCAATAATGACAAGCACCACATAATAACCACGGTCCTGAAATAAAAACATAACAGAACATAACAAGAAAAAGAAAAAAAAATAAAGACAACAATATCAATATCCAAACCAAAACAAACAAAAAAATAATTAAATAAAACTGTTTATTTTGTGCTTTTTTTCTTTTCCTGCATAGGCACAGTAAATATTGGGGACATTAGAAAGGGAATTCCCTGGACTAAGAGATACAGGATTTCTACACTCCCAAAGTATACTATCATGGGAATATCTATAGACTCCTTGCATGTTCATTTACTCTCCCCTTGGTGTTTTTGTGGTGTATGGAAGACTTCTGCTCCATCATGGGTGGTAAGATCAGACCTCTGTATCTAGAGATCTTGATATCTGCACAGGTCTAGGAATGGAGCTTATGATGAAGTATTTCTTTGCGGTTCTAGAAGTTCTATTCCTTCATTGTCATTTTAATCTGTCTTCTATAGTTTGTGGTCTTGGTCATTGCACTGATCCTAGGATAGAGCCTGGGATAGAGTCTTTTGCTATGTTTCCAGAAAACCCGTTCAGTTGCAATTGTCTCAGTCAGACTTCTAGAATTAGAGATCTTGGTTGTTGTACAGATCATAGGCCAAAATCTAGACTAGGGTTTTTTTTTATTGGTCCTAGGATACGTTCTGCCCAGTCATGGTTGTCACAGTCAGTCATCTGTAGATGGTGATCTTGGCTTTTGCACAGATCAAAGGGTAACAAGTCTTCTGATTTTGCTTTATCATTAGGTGGTGAGGTAAGACAACCTGCTCTTTGATCAAGTTGTTCCCATTTCCTGGTTGTAAGGATATCATATTAGAACTGCACATGTTGGTGCCAGAGCAGTATTAAGGATGTACCAGAGGGTATTTGGTTCCTGCAGCTGTTGTGGAGAACTGTGTCATTTCTATGTCTGGGATCCAGGGTTCAAGGTTGGACGGCTGATGTCTAATCACCTGGGGTCTAAGTTGGGTCCACATAACATATGTTTAAGGTGGAATGTGTTCCTGCATTGTAAAAAAGTATGGATTCTTCTCCCTATTAGATAAGAACTTGTTTTTATACATAAGATTTCCCCATTTTAGTATGCCTTTGCAGAAAGAAATGGTGCTACATTATATTGCTGGTGCATTTGGGGGTGGAAAGAGAAAAAAAACAGCAACAAGACAAAAAATAAAAAAATATATGCTCACACACACACACAAACACACACACACACACACACACACACACACATATATATATATATATAAAGAAGAAAGAATTTTTAAAATTAATTTAAAAAGTAATTAAAGGAACAAAGTGATGCAGGAGACTACCTTATATTTATGGAAAAACAGGTTAAGAGATAGTATTAAATAGGTCTTAAACTTACGAAGGAAGTATAGGCTTCCCCATTGTCTTTTGAGATTTTCTTGTGGGATGTGGGATCCAGGACGCATTTTCATCACACACCCTCGTCTTCTTGAGATTGAGAAAAGATTCGCATCAGAGAGATCTTGGGTAGAGTTCTTGCAGTGGGGATTCTTCTGGAACTGAGTTCGGTATCAAACAACTTTCTATGTTAGGGAGAGGTGATAAGGAGGACCCACACAGCATAAGTCAGCAGGGGTGTTGGTTGTATTTTCTTGCCAGGGACAAGGTATTGGTCTGCGTGGGTGTCCCCTCACTTGGGTGCTAGGTACTGGCTCATTGGGGTAGGAGGTCAGTCTTGATGCCTAATGGATTAAAACTGAGGGTGAAGGGGCCAGCAAGGTGGCACTAGAGGTAAGGTGTCTGCCTTGCAAGTGCTAGCCAAGGAAGGATCAGGTTTGATTCCCCGGTGTCCCATATGGTCCCCCAAGCCAGGGGCAATTTCTGAGCCCTTAGCCAGGAGTAACCCTGAGCATCAAATGGGTGTGGCTCAAAAAACCAAAATAAAAAAAAATAAACTGAGGGTGAAGGGTTTTAATAAGGTGGGAAATTGGATTGGGATTGGGGGGTGAAGAGATAGTAGAATTTCTGTAGGGGTGATAGAGGATAGTATATGGGAGGGTTTATATACACTATAGACATGGGTTGTTTATAATTTAGGTTTGGCTCTCATGGAGGAGTCCTATCTCTGTGTGTTCATACCCACATATAACCATACAATAGTTAGCTTAGGTATAGTTTAAGAAAAAGAGGAGGGGAGAGCTAGAAATAAGCTGAGTACAGAAGGATAGGTAATTGTAGGACAAGTAATGTAAAGAAACTAATAGATCAACTTTTGGATACACATAGGTTTTGCATTTCGAGTACTAAACAGTGTGTTAGTGAGGTCTATCTATATAGGTGGTTATGCTATGTAGTATTGTCCGCAGCACCTTATATATCAAATTTCCTTTCCTAAAGAGTAGGTAACAATGTGGTTTTTATTTGACATAGATTGAATTGATGATAATGAGGAGGGAAAGGTAGAGGAAGAAAAGGGAGAAAAAAAAGTAGTGAGAAGAGAGGAGAAAAGAGCAAGGGAATGTTAGTTTGCTTGAAAGTGTTCAACGAGTAGGTCCTGTAGTATGAGTCTGTGGGTCACAGTTACTGCTTCAGTGGCCTGGCTGGTCACATGCTTCAGGTCCTAATAGAGGGCATATTCTAGAGATAAAGGGTATGTTAAATTGTTTTATCAAAACATTTTCATAATACAAGCTGAGTATGGTATCTAGTGTGACTGAGCACCGAGGTGCCACCTTAGGTTGTCCACCCTTTGTATTCAAGAACCCCTGTGGACGGAAAAACTGAGAATTTTTTTAAATATAGTAAGATCAAAGCATTAAAATATATTGTTATGAAATGCTTCCGTTTAAGTCAGTGACTTCCCATCTTATTCTTTACCTGTAATCCTGTATAAGATTTCCAAGACATTATTATTGGCCTTTGTTGTAAAAGGCTGATCACATACCTGTTCTCTCTATGCTGTTGTTTCTGCTGTTGCTGGTTTCTTTATGGTATAATGTGTAGCTGAGGCTTTGCGTCATTCCTCTTCCATTTGTTTTGGTCTCTACTTCCTAGGAAATGTTGACAATTACAGTGTTTGGAGTTCCTACCCTGTTAAACTCTGTTATTTGTTCATGGAGTATTATTTGTACATATGGTGTATATTATAGGTACTTTAAAATAATGCTATAATTTAGTGTTTTTCTTTCATCTTCTGGCTTACTTCATTTAACATAATATTTTCTAGATGCATCCACATTGCTGCAAAGTCTATGATTGAATCATTTCTAAATGCTATGTAATATTTCATTGTGTATAAAAACACATCTTCATAATCCAATCGACTGTTATTGGACATCAAGCTTGGTTCAAAATCTTGGCTATTATACTGAGTGCTGCGATAAATAGTGGGTTGCACACATACCTTGGGATGAATGTCCTATCAACTTGTGGATAGATACCCAGGAGAGCAATTGCTGGATCATATTGCAGCTCAATTCTGAGTTCCTTGAGCACTCTTCATACTGTTTTCTATAGGGGTAGGACTAGGGGCATTCCCACCAGCAGTGGATGAGAGTACCTTTCATATTGATCTTCACCAACAGAGATTGATGTGAGCTATCCTCACTGGCATAAGGTGGTACCTCATTGTTGTCTTGATTTGGATTTTCCTAATGATGAGTGAAGGTGAGCATGTTTTCATGTGTCTGTTGGCCATCTTTCAGTCTTACATGGAGAAGGGTCTATTCATTTCTTTTCTTTATTTTTCTATGGCTTTATTAGATTCTGGGGGGCTCAGATTTCTGAGTGTTTTGTGTATTCTAGATATCCGCCCTTTATCTGATATGATGAGTGAAAAGATTTTTTCCATTCTTTTAACTGTCTCCTAGTACAAAGTAGGGTTTCTTTCGCCATGCAGAAATTTTTTAGTTTGATTAGTTCCATTTGTTTGGGTTTGATGCTAAAATTCTTGCCATTGGTGCTCCATCCTCAAAGACTTTTTTGATATATAGGTCTTTAAGTTTTCTGCCTATTTTTCCTCAATAATCTTTATAGATTTGAGTTTGATTTCAAGGTCTTTAATCCATTTTGAGTTGACTTTTATAAGGAGTGAGATATGGGTCAATCTTCAGTCTCTTACAGGTGGTTTTCCAGTTGTACCAACACTATTTGTTGAAGAGACTTTCTTTGTTCAATTTCATGTTTTTGACTCTTGTAAGAATTAGTTGACTGTACATCTGGGGGTTTATCTCTGGAAATTCTGTTCTAACCCACTGGTCTGAGGTTCTGTTCTCTGTTTCAGTACCATGCTGTTTTGACCACTATGGCTTTATAGTATAGCTTCAGATTATGTAGAGAGATAACACCCAGCTTCTTGTTTTACAATATGTGTTTGGCTATCCTGGGTCTTTTGTGGTTCCAGATGAATTTTATGAATGATTGTTCTAAGTCTTTAAAAATTGATGTCTAAATTTGGATAGGAATTGCATTATATATAATATATATATATATATATATATATATATTTAGGTAAGATAGTCATTTTGACTATGTTGATTCTACTACCCATGAGCATAGGATGTACTTTCATTTCCTTAGATCCTCTTCAATTTCTTTCTGAAGTATTTTGAAGTTTTAGTGGTGTAGGTCCTTCACTTCCTTGTAAAGTTGCTTCCTAGGTACTTATATTTTTGATATGATTTTAAATGGGATTGTTTTCTTAATCTCTCTCTCCTCTACTTCATTATTTTATTGAGGAACTCTACTGTATTTTGTGTATTGACGTTGTAGCTGGAAATTTTGCTGTATTCGTTAATTGTTTCTAGGATTTTTACTGTGGATTCTTTAGGGTTTTCGACCTATATAATCATATCATCTGCAAATAGAGATAGTTTGAGTTCTTTCCTAATTTGGATTCTTTTGATTCCCTTCTCTTGTCTAATTGCTATTGCTAGGACTTCTAAAACTATATTGAATAAGAGTGGAGAGTGGACAGCATTGCCAACTTCCTGATCTTAGTTAAAATTCTTTCAGTTTTTTTTGCCTTTAAGGATAATGTTGGCTGTGGGCTTTTCATAGATAGCTGTAACTATCTTGAGGAAGATTCCTTCCAACCTTATTTTGTTGAGTGTTTTCAACATGAATGGTGTTGGATTTTGTCTAACACTTTACTGTGTTGATTGATATAATCATACAGTTTTTTCCTTTCTTGTTGTTGATGTTGTATATGATATTGATTGATTTGCATATGTTGAACCATCCTTGCAACCCTGGGATGAAACCCACTTGGTCGTGGTGCATAATTTTTTTGATGTTGTGCTGGAATCGGTTTGCCAAGATTTTGTTGAGTATTTTTATATCTATGTTCATTAGTGAGATTGTTCTGTAGTTTTCTTTCTTGGCTGTGTCTTTGCTATCTTTGGGAATGAATGTGATATTAGTCTCATAAAAGTAATTGGAGAGGATTCCTGTCTTTTCAATGGTTTGGAAAATCCTGTGGATCAGTTGTAGTAATTCTTGGAATGTTTGATAAAGTTCACCTGTAAAGCCATCTGGACCTTGACTCTTTGTTCTTAAGGAGTTTCTTAATTAAGGCTTCAATTTCCTCTGAAGTGATTGACCTGTTTAAGCTTTCTAAATCCTCTATTTCCAGTCTTGGAAGATGGTATTTTTCCAAGAATCTGTTGATTTCTTCTGGATTCTCTAGCCTAACTGAATATAGTTTTTCATAATAAGACCTCATGATATGTTTTATTTCTCTGATTCTGTTGTAATCTCTCTCCTTTTGTTCATGATCTTACTAATTTTCTCTCTCTCTTTTTTTGTTGTTGTCTTCCAGTGGTTTGTCTATCTTATTAATTTTTTCGAAAAGCTCTTTCCTGCTGAGCCAGCATATAGACACCAGGGACTATAATCTCTCCAGGACCCACACCCGGTAAGATGTCCCCGCCCAATGAAGGTGGGGCCAATTCCTGCCGTGTGATTGGGAACCCAGAGACTTATAAAGAACAGTGACCATGCTCTCTGCCTTTTTCCTGCCTAGCCAGACTACAGACACCAAGGACTATAATCTCTCCAGAACCCACACCCGGTAAGATGTCTGGTTTGGGGAGGCCCCATACCAGAGCCTTTCTTCCTAGCCTGGGGAGTGCTGGGAGGCTTGGCAGGCCCCCAGCCATCCTTGTCTTTTTCCCCTGACTCCAGGCCTTCCTTGTGTGCCAGCTCAGATGGCCAAAAGTGGGTTCAGGTGGACTCTTAGTGGTCCTCAGACTTCCCCCCTCCCTCCGTACTCCAGGGGGAGGTGCATGTGGAGGAAGGCAGGCAGACATCTGGCTTCCGGTTTCCTCTTTGATTCTGGAAACCAGCACTTGCCAGGTATGAGGTTTGGGGAGGCCCCATACCAGAGCCTTTCTCCCTAGCCTGGGGAGTGCTGGGAGGCTTGGCAGGCCCCCAGCTGTCCTTTTCTTTTTCCCCTGACTCCAGGCCTTCCCTGGGTGCCAGCTCAGATGCCGGAAGTGGGTTCAGGTGGACTCTTAGTGGTCCTCAGGCTTCCCCCTTCCTCCGTACTCCAGGGGGGTGGTGCAATGGGGAAGAGGGTGGGAAGACATCTGGCTTCCGGTTTCCTCCTTGATTCTGGATACCAGTTCTTGCCATGTATAGGGTTTTTCTCCCCTGAACTTCAGGCCTTCCCTGGGCGCCGGTCTAGATGGACTCTATTGGAGTCAACAGGCTTTCCCCCTACCTCTCCCTACACTAATGGGAATGTGCTCTGGGAGGAGGGTGGGCCGTTCTAGCACTGGTTTATGTTGGGACAGTCAGTGGAAATTTTTTCTCCTTGTTTTCATACTGATAGTAATGTATGCATATATTCTATATATCCATAATATCCATCTTGTATTGTGACCTTGATACTACTCTACAAAGCTCATTTCTAATATTTTACTGCCTCAGTCCCAACCCTTATTTCCCCCCATCTTCCCATGTAGGTACAACTAATGACATGAAGCTGACCACATAGAGTGATAAGTGCAGTTAGAGAAATAACTACACTAAAAACTATCATAACAATGTGAATGAATGAAGGAAAAAGAAAGCCTGTCTCTAGTACAGGTGTGGGTGGGGTGGGGAGAAGGTAGATCTGGGAAATTGGTGGTGGGAATTCTGCACTGGTGAAGGGGGGTGTTCTTTACATGACTGTAATCATAAAACTACAATTATATTTTTAATCACAGTGTTTAAATAAAGATAATTAAAAAAAAGAAATGTGCCAACCATATTGGGCATCATAACAATAGAGTTTGGAATCTTTATTCCTAATCATGAGAGCAATGAGGGCAGCATAAGCTATAGCAAGTACTGTATGTTTTCATTTTCATGTATCATTGATGAATTAATGTACCAAGGCATGTGTGGCCATGAAAGCATTGTGCTCTAAGTATAAAACCTATTTATTGTAGAGGAAGAGTCTTTAAGATGCTTTATTTCAAATGCATGCCTACTTTGACCTTCTGAATAATAAAGCCACAATATTATTAAAAATTTTTTTATCAAAAAAACCAACTATTGGTCTCATTGATTTTCTGTATTATTTTCTTAGCTTCTATGTTGTTTATTTCTTATTTGGTTTTTATTATTTTTTGTCTTCTGGTTGTAGTTGGGTTTCTTTGCTGCTGCTGTTTCAGCTCTTTAACGTGACCTTTTAAACTTCTGATTTGGTCATTTTCCTCTTTCCTGACATAGGCCTGTATTGCTATGAATTTCCCCCTAATTATTGCTTTTGCTGTGTCCCATAAATTTTGACAAATTGTCTCTTTGTTATTGTTTGTCTCAAGAAATCTTATTTTTTCCTTGAGTTCCTCTTTTCCAGCTATTCTTGAGCAGCATTTTGTTTAATCTCCAGGTGTTGGATTTTCTCTATTGCTTCTTCTTACAGTCAATTTTGATCTCTGTTGCATAATGATCTGATAGGGTGCTTCTAATGATCCTTACTTTGTCATTTTATATAAGTTAGATTTATATCCTAAGGCATAGTCTATTCTGGAGAAGGTTCCATGTAAGCTTGAGAAGAATATGTATTCTGCTTTCTGGGGGTGGAGGGTATATATAAGTCTATTAGTCCTAGATCTTCTAATTTTTCATTTAGGGCTCTTATTTCTTTCCTATTTTTCTGTCTGGTGGATCTGTCCAGTGGTGATAGTGGAGTATTGAGATATACTACTACTATCACATTTCCTTTCATGTGTTTCTCCAGGTTTGTAAGCAGTTGCCTTAAATATTTTTCTGGTTCTGCATTTGGAGTATAAATATTAACCAGGGTTAGTACTTCTTGATCTAGTGTTCCCCTGATCAATGAAGTGACCCTCTTTATTTCTGATCACTTTCTTGAGGTTGAATGCTATTTGGTCTGATATAAGAATGGCTGTCCCTGCTCTTTTTTGTTTTCTACTGGCCTGAATAATGGATTTCCATCCTTTTATTGTAAGCCTGTGCCTATTCTGTACTTGTAGGTGTGTTTCTTGCAGGCAGCAGAAATTTGGTTTATGTTTTCTTATCCAGTTCTCAAATATGTGTCTTTTTAATGGGAGAGTTTAGTCCATTAACATTTAGTGAAATTATTGACAGAGAAGGCAACAGTTGTGTTGTGTAGGGTGGTTGTTATTACAATCAGGGTTTGGATTGTGTAATTCGTCTCTGAATAGGTCATTTAGAATCTGTTTTGTTTGTGCTCATTATGCAAGTTCGTTTTTGTTTGAGAATGTTTTTAGTCTTCCCTTTTACATGAATGAGAGTTTTGATGGTTAGTTGATTCTAGTTTGGAAATTTCTTTCATTCAGTCGTTTAAATATGTCATTCTACTGTCTTCTTACTTGAATTTTTTCAAATAGGAGATTTGCTTTGATTTTTATGTTCCTTCCTTTGTAATTTAGGATTTTTTTCTCACTTTTGCCTTAAGGAGTTCATCTTTCTATTTATTTTTTTTTACCATTTGGATTACTATATGTCTTGGTGTTGTTTTATTAGGGTATAATTTATTAGGGACTCTTTTTACTTCCTGGATTTGCACCAAAGCCTCTTTCCTGAGCATAGGAAAGTTATCCACTATTATTTCCCAGACTACTTGTTCTTCCCCTTTTCCTATTTTCTCCCCTTCTGGTATACCTGCAATTCTTAGTTATTTTTTGTGTTTGTTTATTAAATACTGGACTTTTCTTCCAGTGTTTACCTTTTATTTCTTTGTTGGTTTCTTGGTCGTTTTTTGTTTGCAGTATTTCTTCGAGTTCTTCTATGTGCTTTTCAACTGTGTGATTCTGCTCACATGGCTTTTTATGGTGTTTTTTATTTTCTTTAATTCCATTTATGTGAAATCTCTCATGTTCTGTAATGTGTCTTCTTTATGTTGGTTGATTTGTTCATCCATGGATTCTTGTACTCACTGGCTAGTGATTATTTTTCATTCTTTTATCATGGCTTGCATTTCTTTTCTCATGCCTGCTTTCAGATCTTCGTCTATTGGAACTGTGTGTTTTGGTGGGTATGTTGGCTGAGGTCACTGAGGTTTGGTCCCTCCCATGTCCTCCAGTGGAGCCTGGTCAGGTGCCTTCTCCCTCTTCCTGCCATCCAGTGCAGTTCTGCCCGTGGCCACAATGGTAGAGGGCTCTGTTGAGCCTAGCCTAACCTAGCCTCCCCACTTCTTTTCCTGGGAGTCAGTGGTGCTCCGCCCAGAGACCCCTTCTGTCCTGGCCTCAGGTGGCCCTCCCCTCTCCAACTGGCAGGCAGAAGCCCTGGGCCCCAAGACTCGGCTGGGTTCCTTCTGCTAGCCCCTGAAAGTCCAAGCTCTACTCCAGGGCTCAGGGGCTCAGGCTGTGTTCAGCATACCCACAGGTTCTGGGCAGAGAGGCGTGCACATGTGGTTGGGGGAGGGGGAAAGTTCCATGCTCACCCCCAGTGCACAGGTCCCAGCAGCTGCAGTGGAACAGGCAGATCAGAGGTGGGCACATGGAGCGTGGCAAGTTCCATGATCACCCGTGGTTCACAGGTCCCAGCAGCCGCTGCCACACTAATCTTAATTACTCAATGCCACACTATCAGATTTCTTTGGCAATATTTGCATATACAATATTAAATTCTAAAATTTGCCTTTTCCTTAAATTTTAAATTTTAATTGTGATTTTAATACTATAATTGCAATAGACAATTTTCAAAATAGTTACTGCACTTTCATAGCCACCAAAGTGCCAAATATCTTTCCCAACTGTTATTGTCACTTCTACTGCACCTTTTCCTTCTACCCCATCCTATCCTTTACTGATTGGTAATATAAGTTTGTAATCAGTTCTTTTTTGGTCATTTTATCTTGTCTAATTTCTTCTCTATGTACCAGAAATTCTAAACTCTCAAACCACATAAGAACTCAAACACTAAAAATAATTCTGATGATAAAGAACAAAGATGAGGACATCATAATTCTCAATTTCTTTTTTTGGGGGAGGTTGTTTTTTGGGGCCACACCAGGTGATGCTCAATGGTTACTCCTGGCTCTATGCTCAGAAATTGCGCCTGACTTGGAGGACGATATGGGATGCCAAGGACCAAACTGAGGTCAGTCCTAGGTCAGTTATGTGCAAGGCAAACACCATAATGCTACACTATCTATCTGGTCCAATAATTTCTAATTTCAAATCATACTTTTTTTAAACTATAGTAATTTTCATGTATGGTACTAAGATTAAAATATACACTTGGACAAAAATAACAGAATGGAAAATTAGAGAATGAGAAATACTCCCCCTGTATACAACCAAATAATATTTTCTAAGTGCTCCAAGATAGTTGTTTTTCCATCAAGAACTGATTTTGGAAGCTAGCTAGAAAACTTCATACACAATAAGTTTGGCATTCCATTAAAAAACACAAAGTGATTAATTCAAAATGCATGAAAAGGGCTAGAGTCATAGTACATTAGGTAGGGTGTTTAATTGCACATAGCCTACCTCAGTTTGATCTCCTAGATCCTAGATCCCAAGTCTTCCTGGAGTAATTCCTAAGTGCAGAGTAAGGAGTAACTTCTGGTCTAAAAATCAAAACCTAAAACAACAACCACTTTTCCACCCCCCCAAAAAAAAAACCCAAACCACATTAAAAACAAAATACAAAAATGCATATGTTATTAAATAAAAATGCTTTAATTAAAAATATACAAAAAACACTTGAAATTAATCTTGGAACAATTGTTTGATTAGGATACTAAAAAGTATGGAAACTAAACCAGAAACTCATTAAGTTGATTACATAAAAGAAAACGTATTCTGCACAGTGAAAACAGCAATTAAAACAATGAAAAGGCAAATTAGAGAAATATTCACAATTCATTTATCAGTTAAGGGGATAATAGCCAAAGTATATAAAGATGTTTTCTAATTTATTAACAAGTAAACAGAAAGTCAAACAATACCATTTAAAAATGGATAGAAAGAGTAAATAGAGATTTTTCCAAAGTGGACATCTAAATGGTCAACAAGAACAGAAAAGATGATCCATGTCACAAGAGGTTAGAGAAATTAAAGTCTTATTTTATACTTGTTAGAATGTCTATATTCAAGAAGTTTGGAGAAGAAAAATGTTGGTTCTAATGTGGAATAAAAAGAGACCTTATACTTTGGCAAAGACAAAATTGTTCAGTTATATGAAAACCATATGGTTTCCTACAAAATTAAAAACTCAAACTACTGAATAATTCAGCAATTTAACTTGAAGACATAACTAAAGAAAAGACAATATTAGAAATATATTTGCACCCCTTTGTATACTGTTGCATTGCCTACAGTATCCAAAATACAGAAACTACCAGTAGATGAATAAGTAAGGAGCATGTGAAATATATGTATATATAATATTATCAAAATAGAAAAGAAAATGCTATAATTGTGACAACTAGAATAGAAGTTGGCATTTGCTCAGTGAGATGAACTGTACACAAAATGAAAAATAACCTATGATATAATTAACATATGGAACCTAAAAGTCTAAACTCATGGAAACAGTGTAGAATGGTGTTTACCAGGATCATGGGGCAGGAAATTTGGGATTATTATGCAGAGAGTACATGCTTACAAGTGCCCTTTGAAAGCACTGATAAAACTTATAACTTATTTATCTTTATATGAAATCCTGTACCCTTTCAATGAATTTTTCCCAATTTTCAAATTTTCTCTAAAGTACACTGTGATGATAATCAGCAACACTGTAAAAAATCAACCTTTTATTTTCGCATCCATTTCACTTTTCAGAAACATATTTCTTCTACACTCATATATATACATATCTGTGTATATATACATATATACATATATATATTTCAAGAGCAATGCCTAACTTTACTGAAGAAAATACATCCTGTATTCATGTTTCACTATTTTCTTGACTCCAAGCCCACACAACTCTTACAGAAGTCCCAAACTCCCTTTTTTCTAAATCTTTCATGTGTAAATTTATGGGAATTTTAAAAAAGGCTTCAAATACCTCTCCTTATCTTTAATTTAACAGGATGATTTATGTGACTAAAACGAATTGACCCCAAAACAATATTAAGAATCCAATAAATTATAAAGGATAGTATAAAACTGTGATTATATTTGCTTCATATTAAAGACTGGAAATCTGGAATTAAATGGTAAGTGTTGCTACATATTCCATTCCCTTTTAGAACAGACCTCAAGTATCACAACATTTTATCCTCTTTAGACAGCAAAAAATGGTCAGAGTTGAAAATTTTGTTTCTGCCAGTGCTATTTCCTATCTTCAGAAATCTTGAGGTTTCCAGAAAATAGCTAAAGTAGTGCTAACCCAATCTACTACACCTCATATACCACCTCATATAACTAAAAATATTTAATTCAAAAATGTTGGCTATGCAATAGTAATCTAGTTCTATCAGGTTTTTTCCATAATCTTTATAATATTGAATTTTTATAATTCATTTTTAAAGAGTATTCTCTGAAAAATTTCCTTATGATAAACTAAATGGATTGCTTGAAATATCAGAAACTATAGTGTGATCCAACTCACTGTGCCAAACAAGTTGCCATACAAACATTTCTAACATTTAATGGGAGAGAAACTTTTTTTCCATTCTTTTAGTTTTGGGGCTACACCAGGCAATGCTCAGGGGTTACTCTTGGTTCTCATTTAGTTCCTGTTTGTTGGTTCCAAACTCAGGAATTAGTCCTGGTGTTTCTCAAGGGACCATATGGGATGCAGGGAATTAAATCTAGGTCAGCCATTTCCAAGGCCAATGCCCTACATGCTATAATATTGCTCAGATCCCAAGAAAGATGTTTAAAGTCACACAATATAAAAAATTGTTAGCTATGACACATATATTAGTCTTTATTTTTTGTTTTAGGTTTACACCCAGCAGATTTCAGGAGTTATTCCTGATGTGTGTTCTGAAATAGCTCTTGAAAGGGTTGGGGAGCCATATGGAATGCTGCTGCATGCAAGGCAAAGATTCTACTGCTGTGCTTTTGCTCCAGCCCCTATTTTACATAGTTTTCACTGAAGCTACCCCTAGACATAGGATACAAGAAACTAATGGATCCCCACTATTTAAATTCATTATTTTAATTTTAATTTAAAATTTTAATTACTTTCTCTGCATAGAGACTACGATGTAGCCTGAACCATGCAACATTTTTATACCAAAAGAATACTCAGACAAACATTATGGAAAAATTGAACAAAAGCAACATTGATTTACTGATTCTCCCAGGAGATAACAAAGCAAATTGTATAGATTTGTTCTTCTGTCTGAGACACATCTCCTACAACAATTTTTCCTCATTCAAGTAACACTTTACACACATAGATCATAAACATGTCTAAATTATGTTGCAGCTAAAAGGTTCAGTAGCAAGGCCTCTATCCCCTGGGTATGTTTGTCAACAATACCTTCTCTTTGGAAACTTCTTCATGGCATCTTTTATTTCTCTGTTCCTCAAGCTGTAAATTAAAGGATTCAACATAGGGATCACCACAGTATAGAAGACTGATGCAAACCTGTCAAAGGCTGAGGAACTGCCAGTGCTGGAGCTTAAGTATACAAAGACACTTGAGGTGTAGAAGAGGGTGACAGCTGTCAGGTGAGATGCACATGTATTGAAAGCTTTGACTCTGCCTTTAGTGGAAGTGATTTTTAAGATGGAGAGGACAATATAGATATAAGATATCATGATAAGTACAACATTTGTTATCCCAAAAAACATTATTAATATGGACAACATGAGCTGTATAAAGAAGGTATCAGTGCAGGACAAGAGTAACAATTGGGGCATGTCACAGAAAAAGTGATTGATGATATTGGGACCACAGAAGTGGAGTTGAAGCATGGCACACAATTGAGATACTGAACCTGAGAGTCCAGCCAGATAGGATCCCAATACCATCTGACTACATAAGGTAGGTGACATGATTGATGAATAGAGAAGTGGGTTACTAATGGCAGTGTAGCGGTCATAAGCCATGGCCGTCATTAGGCAAGATTCACTCAATCCCATGGTTGAAAATACAAAGTACTGAATAGCACAACCCACAAAGGTGATGGTTGACTGCTTTTGGAAGAATCCTGAGAGCATCTTGGGAGCTGTAGAGGTTACATAGCAGATATCTAAGAAGGATAGATGACTAAGAAAAAAGTACATGGGTGTGTGGAGGTGGGAGTCCACCCTTATTAGCACTATAAGGCACAGGTTCCAGGTCAGAGTAGAAATATAGATCAGTAGAAACACAATGAAGAGAACTGTTATAATTTGAGGGAAATCTGAGAATCCCAAGAAGATGAAATAGGTAATTTCTGTAATATTGTTGTCCCCTGTCATTGGTTTGACACTCCTAAAATTACAAAACAAGACAAAAGAATGCATTAATGACTCAAAAGAAATGACATTATAATTTTAGCTCATGTCATTTTCCTCTCTTTGAATACTGGAAAGATAGAAGTGTTTTACTGAGCTGGTGGACATACCTCAACTTTTCATTTTAAATTGTTTTGAAGTAGTTATTAATGCTTTGGTTTCTTGTTTATTCCATAAATATCATAGAGATGAAAATAGTTATAAGTTTAATTGACAATGTTAAGAAGAAATATTTCATCATTTCTATAAATAACTAAAGAAGGGTGACTAAAATATAGGGCTTTTAAAAGAGCTACAACTATCTATCTATCTATGTAACTCATACTTTATAATACTGAAACATAAATGGTATCATTACAGAATAATACAAAATAAATCCTCTCTCAGATAATTTTTTAGAAAGATAAAAATGTTCCTTCTTTATCTATTAGTTTTTAGTTTCTAATAACTTACCAAATGTTTCTAAAATTTAATATACTATCTTCAAAATGATCTGGACAGTTATATAACAATTTATATTTATTCCTGACAATATTTTCTTGGGTAACCTACATATGTGCCATATGTTATGAAATAATTTTAGGAAAATTTTATAAACTTTTTCAAAAGGAGTCTATTTTAACAGCCTATTTCCTCCAATTTTTGTCTCAATTTTAGAATATTTTTTTGTTAGGAATTAAGGGTTCAGAATATAGAGTTTAAGTTCTGAGAGAACTTATTAAGAGTCATTCTTGACTTCATTTCCTTCAGCAGAGCAAATAACAACTATTTATAATGAATACACCATTGAGAAAATCTTAAGACATGACCATGAGGCTGGAGCAAATAAATTGAGAAGAACTATGCTAAAATGGTACATAAGCAGCCAGACTCCTACCATATCTGCCTCCAGAAAAGTACCAAAAAGTGGTAAGAAGTGCCAAGAAGGCCTTTCCTGGCAGATAGTTGGGAAACAGCTGAACTCATAGAAACAGAGAAATGGGGCCAGAGCATTTTAAGAGTGAGGAAAGTGCCAGCCTCACACATAGCCCACCAGGGTTTCATCCCTAGCACCCCATATGGTAAGCCAAACTTGCCAGGAGTGAATCCTTTTGCACAGATCCATGAGTAAGTTCTGAGCTCTGCTGGGTATGGTCCCAAAAACAAAACAAAAAGAAATATAAAGCATGAAATCTGAATCGGGAAGGCATAAAATCTCTGAAAGACAGTAACAATATTAACTAATATTAACTAATTACTAATATTACTAATTACTAATAATTAATAATATTAACTTAGTAATCAAAAAATTACAATAGTAAAGAGCTATGGAACAGATAGACAGCTTTGCGGTAAATTCTACAAAGCAATAAAACTAGAAATAACTTCAATTTAACATCCTCCAAAAGACTTAAAAAGCAGGAATGCATTAGAACAAATTACACCAGTTCACATAATTACCTGTAAAGGCCATTGCACTGATACCGAAAACAATGATAGATACTAGCACTAAAGAAAATTAGACAATATTTCTGATGATTACAGACTTTAACATTCTCAACAAAATGCTGCCAACTGAAGTCATCAACAGTTAAAATACTCCCACTTCAAGATTAAGTAGTCTACAAGGAGAATTCAATATACAAAATATGAAATGTAATACATCACATTAATATAATAAAATATAAAAATTTTTAATATATGTCTGAAATGCATTTGGTACTATTTGTACACATTATGAAAAAGCTCAGAAAATCTGGTATAAATGGAAGCCATTTCAAAATAATAAAGGTTGTGTGTAGTTACATTTAGTCATGATCAATGGTGAAATATTGGAAGATTTTTATTTAAGATCAGGAGCAAGACAAAAGTGTTCATTCTCACCTATATTATATAGAATTAAAAGTCTAAACCAATGTAAATAACACAAGACAAAAAGTTACTGGCATTGTAAGGAAAGAATCAGAATCGTCTCTATTGACATTGACATGACAATTTTTATGTAGAGCATGCTAACTTCTATAGAAACTACTGTAAGAGCTATTCAACCAATCTAGGAAACTTCCAGGATAAAAAAAATCAATATACATAAATCAGTGGTGTTTTGTACAAATATGAATAATTTGAAAACAAATAATTCTATTAATCATTAAACACAAAATTTATAAACATAAAAAATGAATGTTCTACAATGAACATTATTACTTTGAAAAAAAGAAGTAGAGATACTAACAATATAAAGTTATTTAATGTTTAAGGATGGAAATAATTAATACTGTGAAAATGATCAAGAATATAATGACATTTTTATAGAAATAGAACAAATGATAGTAAAGTTTTTAGTTAACCACAAAAGACCCTGAACATATGAAGCAATCCTGAGAAAGAATAAAGGCGAATTCACAATACTTACTATTTCCGTCTGTATTACAAAACTTCATTAATAGAAACAATATGATGCTAGCATAAAGCCAGACATATGATCTAAAAGAACAAACTAAGAGTTCATAAATAAGATTATGCTTGTATGGTCAACTGATATTTTACAGGGAATCTGTAGATGAAGAATGAAGAGATGAAGGAAAGACCATCTCATCAATAAATGGTGTCGAGAAAATGAGATATTCATATGGAAAACCATGAAACTAGATCAGAATGTTACCAAACACAAAAATTATCTTACCCTCAGAATGAATTAATCAGCTTAAATATGTGACCATAAGCTCCTAGAAAAAACATAAGGAAGACTTTATGTGCATCTGGGAAGAATGTAAATTGGGACAGCCAACAAGAAGCTTAAACATTGAACTACCATACATATCAATTCCACTTAAAAGAATATATCCAAAAAAAGGAAACATTTTCCCCCAAATTATATTTGTGTGTTCATGATAATTATATTATTATTTACAGTATTAATTATCTTGACTAACTCAAAAGTTTACTCAATAAAAAAGACATAAATTTGATAATAAAGATATATATAAAGACATATTAAAATATATTCACACATATAACATTAGTATGTTCATATATAGTATGCCTGAGTAATGGAATATTACCTAGAATAAAAAGGAAGAAAATACTTAATTCAGATAAATTGGTAGTCAGTATGTTAAAACTTATTAATCATTTTAAAATCATTGGCTATGCTATGGGCCCAAAATGTCTGCTCTTAATCTGAAAGAAGAAAGTATTAAAAACCAAGAATTGAATAATTAGGAAAATTTGAATAGTCAGATAGTAAGTATATCATAAACTTTGATAGACCACTGTTTATAAAATTAACGAAAGAACAAATAAAAATTTAAGAAAGACATTAAAATGTTGTTAGTAGTAAGTAATATGACCAACATTTTCTTTGTTAAGTTTTTTGGTTTTGTGGTCACATCCTGAGAATTAAATGAGGGTCAGACATACATAAGGCAAAATATTAACCCTTGTATTTTTCCTCTGGCTCTAAAACCAATATTTAAAATTAAAAGAGAAAGGATAATCTCTCCTATAAATGTTCTCTAAGACCTAAATCACATTAAGAAAATGATATTTGCAAAATAAGCAGAAATTCATTTACATAATCTTGTGGGAAGAATTTTTCTAAAATACCTTAAATAACAAAACAAATTTTAAGAAAAAACTTACGCAGCAACATAAACATGGTTTTGACTAAAACTCATCTTTAAAACCAAATTCCCAAATAAAAATTAAAAACAATCAAATAAAAAATTAAACAAACCAAATTCCCTATAAAATATCAAATTGGGAAAGAGAATCACAAAATATAAAATATGTCACTGTAGAAATATCTGCCATATCAAAAGCTCAAATTATTAAAGAATAGACACATTTTTACTGCTAATTACCCAAGTGATGATAGCTGCATGTAATGTGTGATTTAATGCAATCCTATGTATTTACTTTATGATATTTATGTGATCTTTCTCATGCACATACACACCAGGATTAGTTGCATATTTTAAAAGTATGATATATACATACTAAATAGCAAGAATGCTAAAAAAGAAAGCAGAAATAAAGGAGAAAAGTTATAGGAAGAGAATGAATGATAGACTGAAAGTGATTGATGGATAGCAAAGAAAAGAATGTCATATTTATACTTACTATCTATGTCCCTTAGCAAGTTACTAGCAGATTTGTTCCTTAGTTGTCTCATCTATAAATGGAGCTTTTACTAACTACAATATCATAGGAATGTAAGTTCCTAAGGATATAAAGTAAGGAAACTATTGGGGGAATAGTAAGTTTAGTAATATCGATCTTTATTAAACCAAGGCAGGAAATATGCGAAGTGACCAAGGAAACTTTTATGAAATTACTTCCTTATTCCTTCCTTATTTGGAGCTTAGACTCAATAATATTGCTTCTAATGTATTTGTAATGTATTATTTATTATGTCCTTTTCAGGTAGATTGTAAATTTATGATGCCGATTTTTAACTCCACCACTATCAAGTACAATTGATTTTGATGATGTTCACTATGTTAGTGAACTTAAGATATGTCAGTATTTAAAGATAAATATCTATTTTATAATGTTTATATAGCTCAATAAAATACATTGTCAATTTTTTAAATTTTACCTTTTATATAGTTTTCCATATGAAGCTAAACTGTTTCAATATTTTATTTGAAATGTGGTTTTAGGAACTTCAAAGTTTTTGTTTACTTTGGAATTTCTTGAGTTAGAAATATTATTTGTCAGATATTTTATGAAATGTATTAGATTCAGTCAAATAGTTTCAAAATTAAGCTCGCACATGGTACATCATAAAGCACCAATGTAATTGATAAATTTGGTGAAAGAAATTGATAATAAGTTAAAAAATTGAAAAATTCTACTCTCGGATTACATTGCAGTAACACCAGCAGGTTTGAACAACAAAGAAAAATGTACTGAAAAAACTTCCAGGACCTAGGAGTTGTGTTTTGCTAATTTGTCTAGCCTAATACCTGGTGTTAAATATATTCAACTAATATTGACATTAATCACAATTCCTTTTTCAAATAAAAAATGCTAATAAAAAGGTACTGAAAACCAACCACAATCATGTTTGTAATCAAGGTGTTTAAATAAAATATTATTTGAAAAACAAAAGGTGTAGGCGTCCCTCCCCCATGTATGATATATAATGATCTGCCCCATTTGCAAAAAAACTGGTTCTTACTGGTTTCCCTCTTTTTTTTTTGTCTCTGTGTGTCTTGTGTTTCCTTTGTCTGTATGTTTTAAACCCACACTCCCTCCAAGAAATTAACCCATATTTATGGTGTTCCTGCGTGCTCAGGGATGCCTAAATTTTGGTGTCCAATCCCCACAAAAAGGTATATATTTAGACCTCCTTGATGTACTAAAACCTAGTCATTTTAAATTTGTGCAGATCAACATTAAATTTAGAAATACAGAAACACTTCTGAATGAAGAGAAATGTAATATAAGAAGGTAAAAAGCAAAAGATTGCCAAATCATTAGTGCTTAAGTGCTGGTATTTTTGGTATCTATAATCACCCACACTAGAGTCTCCAGACACTTATGGCCTCCAAGAACTTCCTGAAATAAGTTTAATGAAATTGTACATGCATATTTTCTTTTATAATTTCACACTGATTAGCTTGTCTTTAGCTACCCCACATTTTTTCAGTAAAATAGTAATTTGATAAGGAAATATAATTAATCATTATTACATAAAAATAAAATTCTCAAGGGGGAAATATAAAGGGTACATGTGATGGGTAAATTTAAGATAAAGATAAAAGCATATTTTTATCTATTTTTACTAAGTTCTTCTGAAATAAAAAATGACTTGTTTCAGCTTTCAATTTTTAATTCTTGCAATATATTTGACTTTATACCAACTCTCTAAGTTGTAACTGATATTTTTATTTTTCAAGCAATCACTAGAAAGAAAGAGAGTTTAAGGTCAAACTTTAGAACTTGAACTTACTATTCCCCCCTTTGCCACCAAAAAAAAAAGGCTTTTTAGATTAGGTTTCAGTAAAGGTTGAAAGTTAGGTAAGGAGAAAGAACTAGTGTAAAGAGAATAGTTGTAATGGTTGATAATAGGAGAAAGTAAAAATATAAACCTTGTTCCATGCAGGTCCTACTAGAAAAAACAAATGATTATTGAGATAATTGGAATCCACTGTTATCTTTATCTTGTCTTTTGATCTCGATCCAGATGACCCAGGAAACTGAATTCTTGGCAAAAGTTGAATTGTCTTTTTTATAGAGATTTTCCAGAAAGGCCTGTTGATACCCCAAATAGTTTTTTTTTTTTTTTTTTTGCAATAAAACTGGCTATCAGTTACAACAAACGAGAAGCCCACAATTGGGAAGTCTGTTTAAATGTGGTATTAAGAGTAAAGGTGAAAAGAGAAAAGAAATGAAGACTCTCCAGATACTTGTTCTCTGTAGTCATTGTTGTCATCGAGTTTTTGGCTGCTTTCCACATCTTCATGTCCCTTCTGACTCGATTCCCAACTTCCCCAAAGGACCTAGTATCTAAACTCTTAATTGTATCTCTTGTTTTAATGAACTAAAGTCATTAGAAGAGGCAGACCAAGTTCATGTGAACTAATATTGGCAATTTCCAGGTTGGAATCTGAAGTTAGTAAAGTCAAGAGATTTATCCAGAATGACAGAGAGAGCTGGTAACAAAGTTTATTAATGGATTTTATATTTGGACACTTCCTTCTTAAAAAAACTGTAGTGATACCATATGTGCATTATTTTAATTTCCAGGCCTCAAAAATCATAATAGCAGTTGTCTGATGTTAGACATTATGTTTTTAGTACAGATTAGGAAGGAAATAATAGCAGCACAGAGTACAGAGACAATAATGCCAATGACAAATGCATGAGTTATTTTAGTTTCAGCCACAGATATTAGTGTCAGTCCATATGGATTACATTGGAATCATTCACTTGTTGTTAGTTTAACTGTAAGATGCCTTTTCAAGTCTCAGCATTGTCACTTGTAAAATGGGCTTATAGTAATAAGTACATTTAGAATATCTTTTCATTATTGCAATACTTAGAGTAGCCAAGATCTGGAAATAACTCAATGCCCAACAAGAGATGAGTGGATAAAGAAATTGTACTAACATATCCAATACATTCCTATTCTAGTCAGAGAAAAATATAATATTATTTTCCCAATCCCCCTCTTTTCTACTTCATTATTTGCATATAGAAATACCACAAATTTCTGTGTGAGAGTGAACAAATTTGTTTTGTGCCTGATATTATAAGAAAGGCTTTCAGTCCCATATAATATTTTTTAATTTATAAAATGCTTTATTTAACATCATGGTTACAAAATTGTTTATGATTGCATTTCAGTCAGAAAATGCACAGTACTCTTCAACAGTACATGCTTCCCACCACCAATGTCCACAGTTTCCCTCCCGCCCTAAATCTTATATAAAATTTTGTCTATTTAATGTGTTTTAATTTCATGTATTTGATTAAATAATTTTATTTTCACTGACATAAGTAAAGCTGAATTAAATGCAATTACAAGAAATAAAAATGAGTATATCAAATCACATTTTATGTCTGTGTGGCATCAGGTTATTTCTCATTTCTCTAAATGTATTGTTAGTTCTTCTGTTCTCAAACCATAAATATTTATTTAAATCTAATTATGAAAACAGTTATCTTGAATGGGTGAATGTGTGAAGGTTGCTTACTAAAAAGGACCACTTTTGGTGGTTGCTGAAGAAAATAGTACAAGATTCAAGGAACAGGGCTTTTCATTATCTCTACTTCTCTTTTCTCTTCTAAAATGTCATAAAAATGTTTTAACTTATCTTCCATAAAATGGCAATAATACCTGCCTGAAAGTTTTCCTAATGAGGTACATGTCTCATCCTCTTCATCGTCCTCTTGAGGGCCTCTTTGATCTCCTTGTTTCTCAGACTATAGATGAGAGGATTTAGCATGGGGATCACATTTACATAGAACACAGACAGCACCTTGTCGTGTTTCTTTGGGTGGTCAGAATTAGGACTCATATACACAGCCAGGGCTGTGCCATAGAAAAGTGCTACCACTGCCAGGTGGGAGGCACAGGTATTGAAGGCCTTCACACTGCCCTTGATGGAAGATATTTTTAGGATAGAAGCTGTAATGAAACCATAGGATAGCAGGATAATGAATAAGGAACCCAAATCAACTATTAGAGCTTCCAGAAAAAGAATCATTTGAGTGATGAAGGGACTAGAGCAAGACAAGGTTATAATCTGGGGTAAATTGCAGAAGAAATGCTCTATGATATTGGATTTACAATAGTGGAGATTAAAGCCAGAGATCGTTTGAATTAAACTATTAAAGAAACCACTCCCGATGGCTCCCACAACCATCTTTTGACAGAGCCCAGGCGCCATGATAGTTGAGTACTGTAGTGGATTCCCAATAGCCACGTATCTGTCATAAGCCATGGCAGCCAAGAGGCAACACTCTGTCAGAGCCATCCAACACCCAACAAAATACTGGGTGGCACAGGCAAAGAAGGAAATTATTTTTTCATCTTTGAGAAAATCTGAAAGCATTCTTGGGCTGATGGAAGAAGAATAGCAGATGTCTATGAATGAAAGGAAACTGAGAAAAAAGTACATGGGTGTGTGCAGGTGTGAATCCATTTTGATTAGGATGATCAGGCTAAGGTTCCAGAATAAAGTCACAAGATAGATTCCCAGGAAGAATGGAAAGAGAATAAACTGCAACTTTTTGTCATCTGTGAGACCTAGGAGAACAAACATGACCACTGAGGTATAATTTCTACCTTCTTCCATGGAGATTTTTCTGTTCCCTGTGCTGAAAAAAAAGATGAATAAAATGGCTTAATTTTCAAAACAAAAATATTCTTCATTTATTCAGTAATAGATCTGACTTGACATAAAATTGTGGATTATCATAGTTGAGTTACTTTGTGTTTTCTGTATAACTGTGATATAATTGAACAGTTCTCTTGGTTAATGTTTTACTATGTTTGGGGGCAATTACAATAATTGGATAGCTTTAGGACATCATCTAAAGTTCTTTATGTCAAATTCTTCCATTTTAATTTTTTACAGCTGTATAAGAATTAATCTCAGAAAAGAATAACCATGTCAGGGAGGGTTAATGATTCTTTAATTATCTTTCTGTTTTTGAAAAAGCCTGAATGTATATAAGAAAATGTAATGATATTTATGGACTTGTTACACAATGAGAAGCAACTTGAAAACATAAGTAGAATCAATATAATTGAAGCTAGAAAAACAGATGAATGTATGTAAAATAAAGTTGTAAGACCAAAGGGGAATTTCAAGAAAGAATCTCTTTCTTGCAAATGCGAATTTCATTTATTTCATTATCTAGAGAATTTTATCTTTGTATCAGTAGCACCTTTGAAACCCTTTTGGATTTTTATAAAGTTCTCAAGTCAATGTAGTATCTGTTCTTAGTTCCTAGATTAATGACTGGAATACTAAATTCCTATAAAGAATAATGTCGGTGCCGGGAAGGTGGCGCTAGAGGTAAGGTGTCTGCCTTGCAAGCAGACGGACTGCGGTTCAATCCCCTGGTGTCCCATATGGTCCCTCCAAGCCAGAGGAGATTTCTGAGCACATAGCCAGGAGTAAACCCTGAGCGTCAAATGGGTGTGGCCCAAAAACCAAAAAAAAAAAAAAAAGAATAATGTCCTGAACTCATGTAAATTTAGTATGCTTAAGCAAGGTACTGTGAAATAGGGACCATACAAAGGCAATTGGAGGTCCTCCCCATTTTTTTTATCAATATAGGAAAGACAAGCAGATATTCAAGACAAATGTATCTACTAAGCAAAGTAAATTTTTTCAGCAGGCAATGTTCACAATATGCCATAGATGTTATTTTGTACACATGGTCATTAGAACAATTTCCAACACAAATATAATTTTATTAGATAAACTTAAACGATTGAATAGAATGATTGAAATTTAAGGTAAAATATAGTTGTTATATGTATATAACATTGGACTTATGAAGATGTGAACAGAAGTCTCAGAGATATCTATGGAGAAATATTATGAATTAATGGAGCAAATATGTAGTCAATGGACTACATATATTAATCAATTATTCAGAATGTCTTATTTCACCACAGTCATTGTCCAACCTTAGTTCAAAAATAAATTAAAGGATCTATATAATTATAGTATACACAGTCGCTAGACACTGATAGATAGGTTAGGACAAAGCATAATTTCTCCTTAGCTAATGTATGATTTCTTCTCAGTACACTATACACAAAGCTATGAATGCATGCAGTGGTTAGTTACAAAGGTAAATTAAAATGCCTGCCATGAATATGGAATGAAAAATAATATCAATGTATAAACCATATGATTCCAGACTTAGGTTGTGTGTCCCACAGTAAGACTCAGTGAAGGGGTATTTTGAAAGTTGAATTTTATCATTGTCACAATAATCAATAACCATTACAATAAATATATTCCATTTACAGTATATGCTAATTTTTCCATATACTCAAGAGGATAATCAAAATTAATCTTTAGTACAATATGTAATCTTTAGTACAGTACTATATATCTGCTGTCAAGTATTCTTAAAACTGAATTTTGGTTACGTTGGTTATGCAAAAGCATAAGTGTTAGCATTAGCATAACCCTGTATGTCAACTATAATTTTTAGAAAGTTGATTGTCACATTATTTGAAAAATGAAAATAAAAAATGAGGCATCTTTTTGGGAATGTGGTAAAAAATGAAGTACAGTCACATTCACTACAATGAATGTTTTGTTCAGTCTCTGTGAAATACAATATGAAGATTTCTAAAAAAAATTAACAATTGAGCTCCCATATCATGCAGTGATTCCACTTGTTGACACTTACCCTTGAAGTACAAAAAACTAATCAGGAAACACACACATACATATATATATATACACGCACATATATATATATACACACACACCTACTTCATTACAGAGCTTAATACAATAACAAGGATATAAAAACAACCTAAATGTTTACTGACTGATGACTAGATAAAGAAACTATAGTATTTGTGCACATCTATATTCATTGACGTTCTTAGTCAGGAGATGGAAACAACCCAAATGCCCAATTGCAGATGTACAAATATAGAAGTTGTAGTATATATACTCAGTAGAATATAACGAAGCTCTAGAAAAGGACAAATGGCCACAGCATGAATGAAACTAGTACTAGTAGATATGCTAAATGAAGCCTGTCAGAAGAACAGGGATAGATAGAATGATCTCTTTTATATGTGAAATTAAAAAATATATATATATACAAAGATCCAAAGGCAACAGAATGGGAGTATTATAGCACATAACTGATTTGAGGGGAGGGTTATTGAAAAGTAGAGCTATTATGGGAAGTCTGTATAGCTGGTGGTGGGTACAAAATTATGTACACATAAAACCACCACTAATAATTTTATAAATATTAGTACCTCAATTAATACTTTTTTTTTTTTTTTTGGTTTTTGGGTCACAATTGGCAGCGCTCAGGGGTTACTCCTGGCTCTATGCTCAGAAATCGCCTCTGGCAGGCACGGGGGACCATATGGGATGTCGGGATTCTAATCACCGTCCTTCTGCATGAAAGGCAAACACCTTACCTCCATGCTATCTCTCCGGCCCCAATTAATACATTTTTAAAATGAATGTCATACACATAGACTAATTGTTAAAGTCACTTATTGTAGAAGTAATGTTAATTAAAATCAGTATAAGATTTCACTTTCAACTTTTTTTTTGTTTTGTTTTTGGACCACATCCGGTGACTCTCAGGGGTTTCTTCTGGCTATGCGCTCAGAAATCGCTCCTGCCTTGGGGACCATATGGGATGCCAGGGGATCGAATCGTGGTCCATCCTAGGTCAGCCACTTGCAAGGCAATCGCCCTACCACTGTGCCTCCGCTCTGGCCCCCTCACTTCCAACTTCTTCCTCTTCTTTTCTTCTTTTTTTCTTCTTCTTCTTCTTTTCTTCTTCTTCTTCTTCTTCTTCTTCTTCTTCTTCTTCTTCTTCTTCTTCTTCTTCTTCTTCTTCTTCTTCTTCCTTCTTCTTCTTCCTTCTTCTTCTTCCTTCTTCTTCTTCTTCTTCTTCTTCTTCTTCTTCTTCTTCTTCTTCTTCTTCTTCTTCTTCTTCTTCTTCTTCTTCTTCTTCTTCTTCTTCTTTCTTCTTCTTTCTTCTTTCTTCTTCTTTCTTTCTTCTTCTTTCTTCTTCCTCTTCCTCTTCTTCCTCTTCTTCCTCTTCTTTATTATATTATTATTATTATTGTTTTGGTTTTGGGGTCACACCTGGCAGCGTTCAGGGGCTCCTCCTGGCTCTATGCTCAGAAATCGCTACTGGTAGGCTTGGGGGACCGTGATCCCTCTGCATGCAAGGCAAATGCCCTACCTCCATACTATCTCTCTGGCTCCCCAACTTATTAAACAGACTATATTTTTGTTTTTTTCTGGGCCACACCCAGCAGCATTCAGAAGTTACTCCTGACTTTGCATTCAGAAGTTAATCATGGCAGGCTCAGGGAAGAACATGGGATATCTGGGATCAAATCTGGGTAGGCCACGTGCAAGGTAAATGCCCTACCAGCTATGCTATTGCTCTGGCCCCTAAACAGACTATTCTAATGAAGATAATAAATAGCAAATATTAGTGAGTGTGTGAGAAAAGGGAAATTTTCTATGTTCTTAATGGGAATGTAAAAGGGTTCAGACACTTGGAAAACAGATGGGATCTCACAATAAGTAATTTACTCAATAAGTAAAATGTGTTGGCTTTTCTATTTAAGAAATGGTTAATAGACCATTGGAAAAAATGGATTTGCTGCCATAATTATTATATAATTGTTTCAATAACAAGACATAAAATATTTTCATTAATGGTTGCATGAATTAAAAACTGGTGGTCGGTATAAACTGATTCAACCAGGACACAAAGGAAGTCTTGTGACAGTGTGAATGGAACTTGAGGGCATTGCACTGTGAGAAAAATGAGAGAAATATAAATGATAGGATGATAAATAAATGGTTCTAAAGGATCCAAACTCATGAAAACACTAAATAGAATGGTAGTTTCCAGAACCTGAGATGTGGAATATATGTTTAAGATTATAAGTATATATACAGTGTGTGTGTGTGTGTATATATATATATATATATTTGTAACTACAAGATAAAACCTAGAGATCTAGTATAAAAAATTGTCCAGATTAGAATACTTTATGGTAAACTCCAAGTTTCCTTAGAAAGTAGATATTAATCCCCCCCAAATAAATAAATCATAATTACTTTTGCAATATCAGTGTTAGGTAACAATAGAGCTCTAAGCATATTTAAATGTAAAATGTATCCAATCAAAACATGCTTTATGTTTATAGAATATTGTCACTTTTATCTCAATAATAATAGATTTTTTTAAAATCAGAACAATTAAATAAAATGTATTTTGCTTCTTCATAAACTGAAGCTGAATGTCAATGCCTTATCTCAGGGATGAGTTTCCCTTTTTCATTTTTTGTGTCTGAGAGTACATCTCAGGGAGTCCCTCTATTTAAGAATTTGGGGATGTAGCTGCAAAACCAATCACACACTTTTTTTTTCTACCAGTCATTCTCATGTTCTGTTAAAAATCTCGATTGAAGTGTCCAGGGATCAGTAGATCCCTCCTAGGAAAATGCTCGCTCCAACCCCTGACACCTCTGACACCCACTGAGGTGTGTTTTCTCTTTGTCATGCTTAGTGTTCCAATAGGTTCATTTACTTTTTCATAGTTTCAACTGTAAAAAGAGTCACAACTCTCTAGGATTATTACTTTCTTTGATTACAGAGCTGGGGGTTATACCTGAAATAACTTTTAAAAATATTTCTATTACTTTCACCTAAAGCAAGGCATATAATTAGATAATTAACATTCATTGAACATTCATATAATTAGATAATTTCAGATCCTATGTTTTATATTGTTTACAAGGATTATATTGGTTTGCTTATTTCTATTATTCATCAGCTTTGTGATATGTGATATGTGGTATTTCCATTTTTTTTAGAGAAAACTGGGAATTATTTAGCACATATCTCAATGCAACCTACAAACTAGTAAAGACAAAACTAGCATTCAGTTCTGGGTCCTCTAGTTTCAGAGCCATATCGCATATGTATACACTGAAAGTACTACAAAAATAAGCTATTTGTTGGATTAATTATGTTCCTACACAACTAAGGAGCACAAACGATTATACCTGGTGTTTTGAATTGTCTAAATAAACCAGTAAGCAGTTCGTGGTTGAAGAGAGAGATAAGGATATGCAGAGGCTGGAGAGAAGGTATAGGATTTAAGGTGCTTGTCTTGTATGAAGTTGACCCAGTTCAATCTCACTGGTATGTTCAAGAGAAAGTCTTGAATACTAATACATATGGCTCCAAAACAAAACAGAAGAATGTTCTATTAGCAGCAGGGCACTTGTCATGGATATGTGACAAGTGTGTTAAATTATTGCCACTTCAGGAAATGTTATATTTTGCATATTTTGTATGTGAAAGGACCTGAGATACATCACTGGCATAACATGACTCTACACCACATCATATGGCACAAGTGATGTTGAGTTCAACTAGAGTGACCAATTTGGATCTCAGGACCACTAGACTTATGCAACACTATATCTCAGGTGAGTAGATATTACTAGATTTGGTGCCTGAATATTGTAGGGCCAAGTGAACACTGCTTGGAAATGAAAATGAATGTATTCATAAAATGATAATAAAATAGATGATGTGTGCCATAAGAAAGACAGAGCTTCACTATGCGGCCATGCGCTCTTTCTAAGGAAAGAACACCATCACAACAAGAAGGACATTAAAGGGTTGTATGTGGATGAAATTTAGATATCAGGTAAATAACATGTCTTTGCTAGACTATCTCAATGGAGATCTTTAGAACACAAAGCCTATTTCACAGCTTTTTTAAACTAGACAAGGCAATGGAAAATATAATTGAAATTCATCAATACCATGGTATTTTTTGCATATATTCAATTTCAGGACATGAATAGAGAAATTGCAACATTTATTATTTGCCTAGAAAATGACACTCTGTAGAAGAATATCTCTATTAGGAGGAAAATAAAAGAAATGAAAATATTTCAAACTGCTGGAGTCACCAGAGCAAAGCTTGTGTCTCGAAATGACCAAGAAATTAAATTACCACCACAAATCTTACTGCAAATAGTTTTCTATGCTAAACCAGTGATTATCTTGCAACTTTTAGAGTCATTATCAGTTATCATGATGCTTTTCTGTCACTCAATGTTCCATGATTTCCATACACCATAATTTTAGTTGTTTTATTACAAATTTTTAGTTTTTTCTTTTTTAAGGAAAAAAAATTAGTTTGGTTTTTATCTGTTCCATTCTTATGTTATTCTTGGGAGGATATGTTTTCTTCCCTTAACTGGTTACTGTTTTGGAAGGGAAACTAAGAAAGAAAGAGATAGAAACAAGAGTGACCCTGTTTGGCATGTCCTCATTTAAGGTGCTTCATCAATAGTCTTTCTTCAACAGTGGAAAGTTTCAACATAATTGTAGATAATGACACAAAACTTGAAGAATTTTTTTAAGGAAAAATTTGGACAATACTCTCAGAAAACAAGATCATACTTACTTGTTACTGAAGTTACTTCCTCTGATTTCCCTCATCAAAGTTCCATAGGAGACCTGCTTGAGTCAGTAATAATTCTCTACATGAGTGTTATGAAACATTTCAAATATGACTTTGTGGTAGAGCACACAAGTAAAAACTTCTTTAAATAACTCATAGCTCTTTTCCTGCTTCTGCGTGCTCTCATTTTAATCACTAGGCAAGTCAAGCCAGAGTTTTTCTAGACTTCCTCTACTTTTATGCTAACATGTACTGGCACAGTCAAAATATTTATTCTTTCTTCAATAGAATCCACTTTCAGAATAGTCTAAACAAGCTATCATGGCATTGGATCTTTTATAAAACTAATCATTCCGAGAAAAGACAGTAAGCAAGTTGTACATCTTTGATATTTTTCTGAATTCCAGTTCTTAACATTCTTCAGAACAAAACTCTCCATAGAATCCAAGGATTCTGATAAGCCTTACACTCATGAGTTCCAATTCTTTTTACTGTGTGCTATAAACAGATAGGCAGTAAGAGCAGATATATTATTCACTCTGTCTTCTGAGTCCAACTCATTCAATATTCTCAGATGAGTACATAGTTTAAGCACAAGTTCAACTAAATTCCTTAACCATTTATCTAGCTGTGGTGGAGGTAGTTCTTAACTGCTTTGAGCCTGTCCTATCACAATTAATAAATGACCTGGGGACACAAACCATAACAAAGAAGCAGCAATTAAAATTATGTAAGCTATAAATTACCTATCTCTAGGGTGTAGAGGAAACTCAGCTCTGTTAATTGCTTCCTTGTTTAAGCTACAACATCTTCTTGCCCACAAATAAGATCTTGCTGAAGGTTGAAATCATGCACCACTGTTCACAGTAATTCTATAAGTGACCCTATGCTTTCACTTCCTATGGGAGACTGTTGTCTTTGACAGAGAGCATCTACTCAAGTGACAACAACTAAAACTGTCAACATTATTTTAACAGCAGAAGTGATAAAAGAGAAAATTTGATCAAACTTATATTGATATGTAGTCATGGTTTTGTTTTGTTTTTGGGGTACAGCCAGGATTTTCAAGGGTTTCTCCTGGATCTGTGCTGAGAAATCACTCTTGGCAGGCTCAGAGGACTATAAAATCACCCCCCATGTGCCTTTTCTCCACCTTCAGGTGAATGAATCTTGAGCAGAGCCACTGCACGAAACTTTCCAGACCAGGCAGAGGGTGAAACACTTGTATTCTGGCATTTTCTATCTCATATGGAGAAAGAGTTGCCTGCCAGACTGGTCATTTATATGTGTGGGGGTCCAGGTGGGTGTGTAAGAATGAGTAAGACAGATAGCTCAGGCTATCTGTTATCCCAGGTTTACATGTAAAACTATCTCTGTTTTAGGGTAAAACCAATTTGTAAACAATTAAATGCAAAGGAATCAGGAATGATCTTTGTTTTGGATGAAACCAAGTTGTAAACAAACAAATACAAAGAAACCAGAAATCTTTGTTTTGGGTAAAATAAAGTGTAATCTAACAGGGGACCATATGGGATGCCAGGGATCTTGGATAGAACCCAGATCTGTCCTGGGTCGGCTGCATGCAAGGCAAACATCCTACTGATATGCTATCACTCTAGCCCAAAACATGAATTTCATTGAGGATTTGACCTTTTTGATTTCATACCTAATGTTGTTTCTAAATTCAATTCTCAATTACCATATGCAAACAGTGTTTCTATATGTAACTTTCCTTGCAATTGATGGAATGATGCTTTATAAAACAATGCATTTTAAGTATGCTTACTTAAAAAAATAAAGTGTACCCAACTTGGAATAGAGATGAAATGTTTTTTGTAATAATCCATTAAGACATTCTTGATTTACTGTTATGAAGAATGAAATCATTGTAGCCATGGATATTGTAAAAGAAATAAGACTCACTATTTTATTAAAGAAATTTATGAAAATGAGTTATCTATGTGACATAGATCTGGAGACTCTCATGCTGGACGGTGTTGTCCATAGCTATCCAACTGAATAACTCTGAGCCTTTTTTTTTTCATTCTCTTAGAATTCCTCTAACTTTAATTTTAAAGAGTGTCTCTTTTTCTTCCATTACATTTTCACACATGTTTTCAATCCGCTAACTAATAAAGAAGCTAAAACCATTTGATAGGTGAAAACACATTTGGAAAGATAAGCATATAAATATATGTAATTTTCTTCTATTCTGGCCTCTCTCCCTTATTTCATCCACTTCTCTCTCCTCATTGCTATTTGGATTAAAATGCAATAAAATTATTGTAGTTTTAATTACTCAACTATATAATTTATTTTATTTTTCTAAAATATATAAGTAAATGATTAACAGTGTAATATAAAGAAAAATATAAAAATAATGAAGGATAGTATAGGCTGTGTAGCTTGTAAACTTTTCGTTAGATATATTTTTATATATTATAAATATATTTACTTCTAAATATATTGCTTATAAGGTTCACTATTTTTAAAACATTGGGTTACACCTACCTGTGTCTTGGATATATTTTACACAGGCATTAATATTGGTAACACTGCCTGAAACAGATAATTTTGGGTGGCAATAAATATAAGGATAATAGAAATACAGGAAACCAAGTTTTCACTTGTCTCTATCTAGATATTTTATACATAGTAAAATGCCACTAAAAAATTCTTAACCTGTACTCCCATTAGTGGTAAAAGATATTCCTGCCCCAAATAATTTTCCTTACTGTGGTGAATGGATAGCCCACTTCATCATCCTCTTAAAGGCCTCTTTGATCTCTTTGTTTCTTAGACTATAGATAAGAGGGTTTAACATGGGAATGAGGATAACATAGGCCACTGACAGCACTTTGTCTTTCCTCTTGGTGTGACTAGAACTAGAATGCAGGTACACAGAAAGGGTTGCACCATAGAAGAGGATCACAACTGCTAGGTGGGAGGCACAGGTATTGAAGGCTTTGGCACTACCTTTCACTGAGGATATTTTCAAGATGGAAGCTGTGATAAAACCATAGGATAACAGAATCATTAGCAAAGACCCAAAGCCAACAAAGAAAGCTACAAGAAAAACAATTATTTGGGTGACAAAAGGGCTGGAACATGACAAAGTAATGATCTGGGGTAAGTCACAGAAGAAATGTTGAATGACATTTGGTCCACAATAGTCTAGTTTAAAGCAAGGAACTGTTTGAACTAAGCTACCAAGAAAACCAATCCAGAAGACTCCAGCAATCATCTTCTGACAGAGCCCAGGTTCCATGATGGTTGAGTACTGCAAAGGGTTCCCAATGGCTACATATCTGTCATAGGCCATGACAGCTAAGAGGCAACACTCAGACAAACACATCCAGCATCCAACAAAATACTGAGTGGCACAGCCAACAAAAGAGATAGTTTTTTTATCTTTGAAAAAATCAGAAAGCATTTTGGGGCTGGTGGAAGAAGTAAAGCAAATGTCTATACATGATAGACAACTCAGAAAAAAATACATAGGTATGTGCAGGTGAGAGTCCATCCTGATGAGTAGGATCAGACACAGGTTCCAAAATAAGGTTACGAGATAGATCCCCAGGAAGACTGGAAAGAGGATAAGCCGCAGCTCTTTGTCATCTGTGAGCCCCACTAAAACAAACATAACCACTGAGCTCTGATTTCTTTCTTCTTCCATAGAGATGTTTGGTTCCACCTTCTGAACAAAAGAAAAAGAACATAAATTAATTCTTAAAAACCAAAATAAATATTTTATTCCTTTTTATTTACCAAGCAGATATATAATCTTAGATGACAATAATTCAGCTTTCTCTGCCTTTCATGTACAGTCACAAAATTTAACATTTCTTTTTACAGGTTTTCTCTGTCTCTAGGGGATAAAGGTAGCAATTGAAAATATAAAATATTATTCCCTATTATTTTTTTAATTTCATACTATTCCATTTTGGGGGGAGTTTGGTTTTTCGACCACACCCAGTATCACTCAGGGGTTACTCATGACTATGCACTCAGAAATCGCTCCTGGCTTGGGGGACCATATGGGACGCCGGGGATTGAACCGAGGTCCATATTGTTCCATTCTTAAATGTTTGTATAGTTCACAAATATATAAGAACTGATAAATAGTAAATTAGAAAAGTGTTTAAATTCTCTATTTGGTAATCCTAGGGGACTCCACACAGTCTTGCATTTGACATTAGTTAAATTTATGAAGAAGTGCCTATTTATAATGGGCTTTACAAAAAAAATAGGAGATTGGAACAGTATACTCATATAATTTCATTAAGGAAGACATTTTCTTAATCTATATCATGGAAAATAGATAATTTTCAACTGACATTTTGCTTTCAGAAAGATTGGAAATATATAAGAACAATGTAATTGTATTATGAAAATAGTCATACATCAAAAAAAGTAGCTTGGAAATTAATGTGATTTGGCCAAGATCCATTAAGTTATAAAAACTCCTGAATATTTGGTATGACAAAGTTTAAAGAGCTTCTATGATATATTTTTTGCAGGTATAGTATAGTTTACTTAGAGAATATGTTTATCTAACACAATGTTTTTGGTTTGGGGCCATACCCAGCTGTACTTAGTGTGTTCAGGGGTTACTCTTGGCTTTGTATTAAAAAACAATCCCTCCTGGCAGGCTCAGGGTACCGGATGGGATATCAGGTATTGAACTCAGGTTGGCCACATGCAAGGCAAATGGCCTATGTGCTGTGCTATCATACCAGCCCATAACACAATGATTTTTAAGATCTTATTTAGTTAATGATAGCTTGAAATCTCTGATAAAAATCTCTATATCGACCCTTCTTTTTTTTTGTTATCATTTGACTCAGTAAATGCCCAATCAGTGAGACCATTTGGAGGGTTGAAAATTCTAAGTGGTACTCAGGTGACCCAAGCCTATACCTGGTCATCCTCAGCCACTCTGAATGTTCAATGCAGGGGCCTGAGCAAGTGGGGAAACTTATACCCTGAAGCACCACAAACCATCAGGTCAACCCACTCATGTTCCAAGGCTCGGGTGTTGCTAGGGGTTTAACCACTATGCATGCTATCTCCTTAGCCCCAGTAAAACGTAGGAAATAGTGCCCAGGATACAAGAGCCACCCACTGAGTGGGAGAAACTATTCACCCAATACCCATCAGATAAGGGGCTAATCTCCAAAATATACAAGGCACTGACAGAACTTTACAAGAAAAAAACATCTAACCCCATCAAAAAATGGGGAGAAGAAATGAACAGACACTTTGACAAAGAAGAAATACGCATGGCCAAAAGACACATGAAAAAATGTTCCACATCACTAATCATCAGGGAGATGCAAATCAAAACAACGATGAGATACCACCTCACACCCCAGAGAATGGCACACATCACAAAGAATGAGAATAAACAGTGTTGGCGGGGATGTGGAGAGAAAGGAACTCTTATCCACTGCTGGTGGGAATGCTGTCTAGTTCAACCTTTATGGAAAGCGATATGGAGATTCCTCCAAAAACTGGAAATCGAGCTCCCATACGATCCAGCTATACCACTCCTAGGAATATACCCTAGGAACACAAAAATACAATACAAAAACCCCTTCCTTACACCTATATTCATTGCAGCTCTATTTACCATAGCAAGACTCTGGAAACAACCAAGATGCCCTTCAACAGATGAATGGCTAAAGAAACTGTGGTACATATACACAATGGAATATTATGCAGCTGTCAGGAGAGATGAAGTCATGAAATTTTCCTATACATGGATGTACATGGAATCTATTATGCTGAGTGAAATAAGTCAGAGAGAGAGAGAAAAACGCAGAATGGTCTCACTCATCTATGGGTTTTAAGAAAAATGAAAGACACCCTTGTAATAATAATTTTCAGACACAAAAGAGAAAAGAGCTGGAAGTTCCAGCTCACCTCAGGAAGCTCACCACAAAGAGTGATGAGTTTAGTTAGAGAAATAACTACATTTTGAACTGTCCTAATATTGAGAATGTATGAGGGAAATGTAGAGCCTGTTTAGGGTACAGGCGGGGGTTGGGTGGGGAGGAGGGTGATTTGGGACTTGGGTGATGGGAATGTTGCACTGGTGATGGGTGGTGTTCCTTTTATGACTGAAACCCAAACACAATCATGTATGTAATCAAGGTGTTTAAATAAAAAAAAAATTAAAAAAAAAAAAAAAAAAAAAAAAAAAAAAAAAGAAATGTGAAATTCGCCCAGTATATGTACATTTTTAAATACCCTATTTTTCTTTATTATAATACACAAACATATCTAAACATCTACTTACACATTTGTATATGCAGTATTTTGTTAGCCTTAGTTTCCACTGCCTTTTCTTTTTTTTTTTTGACTTTTTTTATTAATATCTTTATTTAAACATCTTGATTACAAATATGGTTGTGATTAGGTTTTAGTCATGTAAAGAACACTCCCCTTCACCAGTGCAACATTCCCACCACCAATGTCCCAAATCTTCCTCCATCCCACCCCACCTCCACCTGTACTCTAGACAGGCTTTCCAGTCCCCTCATTCATTCACATGGTTATGGTAGTTCTCAGTGTAGTTATTTCTATAACTGCACTCACCACTCTTTGTGGTCAGCTTCAAGAAGTGAGCTGGAATTTTCAGCCCTCTTCTCATTGTCTCTGAGGATTATTGCAAAAATGACTTTTATTTTTCTTAAAACCCATAAATGAGTGAGACTATTCTGCATCTCTCTCCCTCTGACTTATTTCACTCAGCATGATAGATTCCATGTACATCTTTGTATAGGAAAATTTCATGACTTCATCTCTCCTGACGGCTGCATAATATTCCATTGTGTATATGTACCACAGTTTCTCTAGACATTCGTCTGTTGAAGGGCATCTTGGTTGTTTCCAGAGCTTGGCTATTGTGAATAGTGCTGCAATAAATATAGGTGTGAGGAAGGGATTTTTGTATTCTATGGAAAGCTGATTCCTCCAAAAATTGGAAATTGAGCTCCCATTCGACCCAGGTATTCCACTCTTAGGGATATATACTAGGAACACAAGAATACAATACAAAAATCCCTTCCTCACACCTATATATAGACCCTTCTTTAGTAAAGAGAAGAATTTACATGTGGTTTTACTGAATTTTTAGAATAATCTTGAATCTATCTATTCATGGTTCTCAAATGAACATAAGGTACACAAAGTTCCCTTAAAGAATAATGAACTGAACTCATTTAAGATTTATGATGCTTGGGGGCCAGCAAGATAGCATGGAGGTAAAGCGTTTGCCTTGCATGCAGAAGGAAGGTGGTTTGAATCCCGGCATCCCATCTGGTCCCCTCGAGCTTGCCAGGAGCAATTTCAGAGCATGGAGCCAGGAATAACCCCTGAGTACTGCCGGGTGTGACCCCAAAACAAACAAAAATTTAAAAACAAACAAAAGATTTGGGATGCTCAAGCAATGGGCATAAAAATTAGGAAATGTAGGCAAGATTTTGGAAATTCTTTTCTCTTCAGAGCCAGTCCAAAGAACACAAGTAGTAGCACATATTCAGATGCAGTAAATAGCTGAAAGAATATTTTTTGCAGCAGTGTACGTTCTCATCAAAATGTAATAGTTGTTACTCTCTCCAGATGGTCACTAAAATGACTCTCAATACAAACACAATTTCATTCATAAAATAAAACTAAAAATAAAGTTATAAAGGGGGCAGTAGGCCCCAAAAGCAAGCCAGGTTGCATGAAACAGACCTGGATTTGATCCCCAGCATCCTTTGTGGTCCTTGAGCACCATCAGGAGTAATTGCTAAGTGCAAAGCCAGGAGTAAGTCCTGAGCATCACGAGGTTTTGCCCTAAACCAAAACAAAAATTCATAAAAAAATGTTTAAGGGAGAAAATAGCTCTTAAGTAGCCTAGACGTTATCTAAATAAGAATATAGAAATCTTGGGCCAGAGAGATAACATGGAAGTAGGGCGTTTGGCTTGCATGCAAATGGATGGTGGTTCTAATCCCTACATCCCATATGGTCCCCTGAGCCTGCCAGGAACAATTTCTGAGCATAGAGCCAGGAGTAACCCCTGACCGCTGCCCGGTGTGACCCTCCCCTAAAAAAAGGATGTAGAAGTCTTAGCAATTCCTGACAGAAATACATTGTTATGAAGTCAATAAATTATGCCTAAGAACTACAAATATGTCAACAGTAGTAATAATAATAAAGAAATAATAATAAGAAGAATAAATAAGTAAAAATATCAACAAAAATAAAAAACAAAGGAACTATATTTACAATCTGAAACTTTGGTCATGTCCACTATAAGACTGAGTAGAAGGATTTTTAACAGATATTTTTTAACAGATAATTGTCATGTAGTAGTTGTACACATACAAAAGCAGGGAAAATGCCATATATAGAACACCAACAATGACAATACACCCATCAAAAGTCAAATAACACAGTTTCTAAGGAATTACCTCTTAAGTTAAATTTCAGAGAATAAATCTACCAAAACCAGGGAATACATTAAAAAATATCATCATGTGAAGATATTTTTATGCTTATTTTTGTATTGATTTATAATTTTTTTTTGTTTTTGGGCCACACCTGGTCATGCTCAAGGGTTACTCCTACCTATGTGCTCAGAAATTGCTCCTGGCTTGGGGGACCATATGGGACACCTGGGGATAGAACCGTGGTCTGTCCTAGGCTAGCACAGGCAAGGCAGATGCCTTACCGCTTGCATCACTGCTCCGGCCCCCTGATTTATAATACTATTAACAATGATTTTCTCTGGACATAATTTCAACAATATGTCCATCTTCAGTGAATCAACATCCCTCTCCCAAAGATCCCAAAGCTTGCCTCTCATTCAAATCTCTACCCCAACTCAGTTTTGTGGATAAGTTCTTTCCTTTGTTGTCTTTGTCTCTTTGTTGCTGCCATGCTGTGAAAAATAGCAATAACAGTTGAAAGGGGAAGAGTTTCTGATAGACTTTGGTGGAGGAATCTGGGAACTTTGGTGTGGAATGATGTGATATTGTGTATTTTAGAGGCCAAAAATGCATCTTTAAAACATAGACAGTCATGTAAACCAAGAGTACTTCTATAAAATACCACTTTTTTTTCTATGTCTAAATATTAGAACTTGGCTGACATCAACTTCAAACCAGCCATTGAAGAATTAAATTTACCAAAAAGCAATTCAATGAAATTTAGAAAAATAAGAATGAAATGAGTTATCAGAGATACAGATTAATTTTAGACTATAAATGAATGGTGTGTTCTAGGTAGAAAGGTGATAGTATGGAGAGAGTTGGTGCTAATCAAATTTTCCAGGATTGGCCTACACCCTAGACCTGAAGTAGTCTCAAAGTCATTAAGACCAGATCACTTTGAAAGGCAAGTGGTAAGTTCTTTGCTGAAGGACAGGAGACACCACTCCTATGCAGAACCTGAGGCACTGTCCAGAAAATAAGAGACTTCAAGAGAACCGGAATATGAAAATTATTAAGGGACTGGAGTGATAGCACAGCTGTAGGGCATATGCCTTGCACTGGCCAACCAGGGACAGAACAGGGTTCAATTCCTGGCATCTCATATGGTCCCCTGAGCCTGACAGGAGAGATTTTTGAACACAGAGTCAGGAGTAACCCCTAAGCTCTTCAGGGTGTGAACCAAAAGCCGGAAAAAAAATTCAAGGCTCTTCTTGGCAATTTCTCAGCATTAAATTCTTACACAGGATTTGGGAAAAACCTTATGATAAAATGACGTTGTACAAATGTACAAATGTAGAACACATTCTCTAATTTGAAGTTGATCTACATCCATATTCCAGCCTGAAATATTTTGGTTTGGATTCGTTTTGTCTTTGGACCACATCTGGCTTTGTTTATTACTCATGTCTCTGCACTCAGCAATCACTCGAGGCACTACTCAAGTGCCAGTGATGAAATCCAGGCCAGTCTTGTGCAAGGCAGGTGCTCTTCCGACTATACTATTGCTCTAGCTACTGGATCTGAAATGCCTTGGCTTTTTCTTTCTGGGGAAGACTTTTTTCTTGAAAATGATTCTTTCTTTTCCTTATTTCATACTCTCTCACCTTAATTTTTTCTACGTTAAACTATTATACTCAATTTACCACACTTTAGCTTTCTAATTTTTTTTGCATTTTGCCCTAAAAGCAAGGCATACTATGAGATAATTAACATTCATTCCAGGTCTTGTGGAATATTTTGTTGAAAAGGATCATAATGTTTTATTTATTTTTAATATTTAACAGCCTGAGTATACTCTTATTCCCATTTTTCTGAGCACAAACTGTGGGTCATAGCTCAAAGTCACATACACACTGAAATGGAAAAACTGGTTTTAAGGTTTTTGAGCCATATCTTAAATATCTATGCTGAATGACTCACCAAACAAATACATGAATTTCTCCATTGATCTTATTCCTACATAATGACTACAGGGCATAAACAACAATACTGGATGCTTTGTTTTACTGTAAATCATCAATTAAGTTACTCGACTCAAAGGAGACAGAAATACAGGCTGTACTAAGAATTTAGGAATGTAGCCCAGCAGAAGGGCACATAACATGCTTTTGTGAGATCCTAGATTTGCTTACTGCCACTAAAAATAAATCATACTCATTTTTACATGTCTGCATGTGGAAGGACTTCAGTTATATTTCTGGCCTTAGTTATCTATCATGACCCTGTACCACCTCTGACAATGGTGAACCCCCATGAAACCATAGCACCTATAACTGGGTTAGAACTAGGAATTGTTCAGTCAGGTTGACTGAGTATTGCTGAAAATTATCCAATGCTTCTGAGCTGCTCAGAAAAATATACTACAGTAAAAATAAAGATGCTCAGAAAATAATATAACAAATGAAGTGTGACTTGAGACAAAGATACCTTGTGGGAAATCACCAGCTTGGATATTTTTAATATTTAAACACTATTGGTGTCCTTGATTAGTCTTTGCCAGATTTTCTCATTAAAGATCTCTAGAGCAGCAGACTATTTTTATATACACTCTGGTAAAATAAGCAAAGCAACAATAAAATTAAGCACTCATCAATATCATCATTGTCACCTTTATGTTTTTGTTTTGTGTGGGAGTCACACCAGACAGTGAATAGGGGTTTACTTCTGAATCTGAGGTTAGGCATCACTCTTGTTGGAATTAAGGGACCAGATGGAGTACTGGGAATTGAACCTTGGTCAATTCTATGCAAGGTAAGATCTACCCTACTGTATATATCTCTTGTCCCATAACACATATTTTTGCATATATAAATACAAAGAAGTTACAATGCATGTTACTGGTACTGGCCTCATAAGTGAAATAAAGTGTAGAAAAAAGTCTCCTTTAGTATGAATCAAAGAGTAATTAAGATTCTTGGAGCACATTGATGCTACTAAAGCCTGGTTACTACTGGAAACTTTGTGGCCACAGATACCTGCTCAAAAAAATCACAACCTTAAACCTTACAATGAACAGAGATTTGTGTTAAATCACTGGTGATACCTTTCTTAGATTACCTTTCAGCTATTGTGTGAATTTTTTTAACCACCTCAAGGTCAGCAATTAATTAACCTTAATTTTAGTTGCCTTTTATTAAAAACTAGTAGATTTCTTTTGGTTATGGAGAAGATTCATCTTTTTCAGTAATTTTCACATAATAGTCTCAGCTTGGTCTCTTTTTCATTCCCTATTCTTTTATATTTTTGATATTGCTTGGAAAATTAAAATGAGGAAGAAATGACAAGATAACATGAAAAACTGGATCCTTTGACATGTGGCTTTTTTTCATTAAGGTCTTTCATTCCTGATCTTTCCTCCTGTTCACTAGTTGACATTGGAAAGTTCAATGCAATCATAAATGATGAAATAAAATCTGAAAAGATTTGTATGGCAGGAACAACTTGCAGAGCATTGCTCTTAGAAGACTGAATGTTATAGTGGCTGTTTACTGGAAGTAATTCACTTACTCTAATATTTGACATGCTATCAGAATTTCATTGGGCCCACTCAGGTCATGAATAATTTCATTCATAAATCTGTAAAACTGCTCAGCTATGACTTTCTAATAGAGCAGACAAGTCTATGCCTTTTCAAGTTTCTCAAAACCCTTTTTTCTGGATCTGTGTTCTCTCAATTTAATCACTAATTGAACCAGAGCTTTTTAGAGTGAAAAATGCATTGTCAGTCTACATAGTTATATCATTCTTCAGTAGATTTACTTTCATCATAGTCTAAACAAGTTATCCTGATATAAAAATCTTCTATATAGCTGAATCAAGAGCTAAACTGAGTCTTGTCTTTGGTTTGGGGCACACATGCAGGTGTGGCCCCATCTCTCTGATCTTGGGTAACTGAGAAATCAGGAGACCAGCACTGAACACATGCCAAAGTGACAGGTCATCTCCTGAGGACCTGGCACAACCCTGTGGATCCCTCAGAATCCACTTTTTACTAGCTTCCCAATACCCTGGGCCTTTCTCTTTCCCTGACACTTTCTCATTCTGACACTGATACTTTGTGAAATAAATTCCCCTGGTTGTTTTTTTCTTTTTCTAGAAAAATTTAAAAGCAGAGTAAAACAAAAGACCACAAATAAGAATATAAATGCCAAAACAACAACAACAACAACAACAAAAAAACTTCTATATAGGGGCCAGAGCAGTGGCGCAGTTGTAGGGTTTTTACCTTGCACATGGCTGACCTAAGACAGATCACGGTTCAATTCTTGGCTTCCCATGTGGTCCCCCAAGCTAGGAGTGATTCTGAGCACATAAGCAGGTGTAACCCCTTTGTGTCACCAGGTGTTGTCCAAAAATAAAACAAAACAAATCTTCTATATAGTTAATATTCAAGAAACAGGACAGTGAGTAACTCATATATATTTTTTACATTATTTCTGACTTCTAGGTTCCTGAAACTTCTCTGAGCAGGACCCCACTCACCCAAGGATTCAATAAGCTTGACTCTCACAAGTTTCAGCTGCTTTTGCTTTATGGTATAACCAGATAGTCAGTAATGGCTGATGTATTTCTCACTTCTGTCTTCTGAGAACATCCCACTGCATACTCTGCAATGGGGATATAATCTTAGCAAAGTATGACTCAACTTCCATCACCAGTTATGCATCTATGGAAGAAGAGGTCCTTAAATGCTTTTTTCTTTAGCTTCTCTATATCAACTAAGAAGTGGTATGTCTACAAATTACAATAATGAAGGAGCAATTAAAATTATTTATGCTGCAAATCATTTTTCTCTTGGGGACAGAAGAAGCTCACCTCTATTAATTGGTCCCTTGTTTTGGTGACAAGTTTTTCCTGCTCAAAAAGATAGCCCTTTAACCAAAGGCTCAAATTGCCTTTATCTTTGTACAGTGTTGTTTTTTATTTATTTATTTTCTTGGTGACACTATAGCAGATCATTCAGATGAAAGAATGTGTCCACAAAGCAGGCTGTTTTCTACAAGCATGACAATTGCTCCCAACTGGGAATTCTATTCAATGTGCTATAAATAGGAGAAGATAAATGACAGAACATTTGAGGGAAAAAACTCTCTAGGCATTTCATCTCTAATTGGAGCCCTTCCTCAGTTCCCAATAAACAAACAGGATCTCCTGATTATAGCTTTCATTTCCTTTTTCTTTTTTAATTAATTAATAATTTTTTAAATTGAATCACTGTGAAGTCATTCATGATTTTTCAGGCATACAATGTTCCAAAACCCATCCCTTTACCAGTGCACATTTCCAACTGACAATGTCCCAAGTTTTCTTCCTGTTCTGCTGTGACTACGGCAGACATCTTTTGTTTCTCTTTTTCCCCCTCTATTTCTTTTACTTTTGTTGATTTAGTCACTGTGGAGTGCAATGTTGTTAATAAAATAAATTTACCTTTTCCTTCTTTGAGCACCAATTTATTTTGTTGTTGTTGTTGTTGTTTTGTTTGTTTTTTGGGGGGGGACCACACTCATTTGATGCTCAGGGGTTACTCCTGGCTAAGCGCTCAGAAATTGCCCCTGGCTTGGGGGGACCATATGGGACGCTGGGGGATCGAATCTCGGCCCTTCCTTGGCTAGCACTTGCAAAGCAGACACCTTACCTCTAGCGCCACCTCACCAGCCCTGTGAGCACCAATTTCTTATCCAGGATAATTATTTCCAACTATCATTGTCATAGTGGTCCCCGCTCTACCCAGATTACACTCCCCCTCTTTTTGCAGAAAGTTTTCTATCATGATGGACCAGTGGTTCTGTCTTCACTAATGTCTTTGAGCATTACTATCATACTATCATTTTTATATCTCATAAATGCAATAATTTTACACCTATCTCTCTTCTTCATACTCATATCACTCAGAATAATACTCTATGTATCCAACCATATGAAAGCAAATTTCATGGATTCATTTTTCCTAACAGCTGTGTTTTCCATTGTGTATGTACCGCTGTTTTGTTTCCCCACTCAAATCTTCTTAGGAAGTTGGGTTGTTAGGGTCTGGGAAAAATCCCCATCCTCAGGGCACCCTGAGTCATTCCAAGGAATGACTTAGAGGCCATGCAAGAGCACAGGTGAGATTTTATTCTGGATCCAGGGTCAGTGCCTGGGACAGATCCCAAAGCAAAGACCTCAAGCTTTGTCTGAGCAAGGTTTATATAGATCATTTCTTAAAGGAACAGTTTCATCATTTCTTACAGGCACAGGCGCAGTTTGTGCATTTTTACATCATAACTTAGCCAGAAGAAAGAAACATATTCAATGAACAAAGAGATGATCATTAAAACTTATCAACCCTAGTGTTACATATTGCAGGTGCCAGCTTATCACAGTGGGCCAGGATGGGAACAACCTGGTCTTTTTAGTTACAGAGAAGAAAGGGGATCACTAAAACTCAAGGTTCAAATGTAGCTAATTGTTAGATTCTTTTGCACAGAGTGGCACATACGTCAGCCTCAGAAGCATGGGAGTTGGACTTTCTGGTGGCAAGAGCCCCCTCTGGTTGGTACTGCTGAAGTCACTCTAGGCTTATCATGATTAGCAATAATATAAGAATACTTAATGGCTAACTTAACTTATTGATATACATATATCCTATAAAACAAAACTTACTTAAAGTGGCAGTTATAACATAATAGTAAGTATAAACGGGCCTTGATCCCACATGCCCAACCAAGTCTTTATCTCCCAGACTTGCTGTCCTTGGGAGCTGTGAGAGCAGAACTTGCTTATCTTAACTCGAGCTAACTGTCTGAGGCCGTTTTCTAACTGTCTGAGGCCTCTTTGTCTCTGCGGCTCCCTGCTCTTCTGGCAGGGGTTTCTGTTGGCAGGCTAGAATTCTAAAATGGGGCAGTCTTTGAAAAAGGAAAGTTTAAAATATAAAAGACCTAAAAACATTTAAGAAATCTTTCCTCATCAGGGTTGTTCCCAGATTCTGGCTATTGTGAATAGTGCTGCAAAGGATATCAATGGACATAGGAGTACATATGTCTTTTCTGTATTTTGGGGGGCCCTTACCATATATTTCCAGAAACAGTATTGCTAGGTCATATGGCAGCTCAATTTCTAAATTTTTGAGGACTTTTCATATTATTTTTTAAAAAGGCTGGATCATTCAACATTCTCACCTGCAGTGAATGAGAGTCATTTTCTTGCTGCATCCATGCTAGCACTGGTTGTTTTTGTTTTTTTTTTTGGTTGTGTGCCAGCCTTTGTGGTATGAGATGATATATCAGTGTTGTTTTGATTTGCTTCTCCCTGCCAGTTAATGACATGGAGTGTTTTCTTATGTGCCATTTGGCCATCTGTTTTTCCTCTTTGAGGAAGTTTCTGTTTATCTCCTTCCCCCATTTTTGGTTGTGGTTGGATACTTTTTTTCCTTCAATGAACTCTATCAGTGTATAATATACATAAGACCTTATAGGCCAAAGATCTTATATATCTTAGATATTAACCCCTTAATGATGGTTACTAGGTGAGTAATTTCTCCCAGTTTGTAGGCAATTTTTGCATCCTGGTCATCATTTACTTTGAGGCACAGAAGTTCCTTAATTTCATGTAGTCCCATTTGTTTATTTTTGTTTCTACTTGGTTGGTTAGTGGTGTTTCATCTTTGAAGTTGCCCTTAGCTTCAACAAGGCATCTTATTGATGCTTTTAATCTTAGTGTTGACTTATTGAACTCTTCAATCTTATGGAGAGTTCTTCCTATGTTTTCTTCTATGTACTTTATGGTTTCAGGTCTTATATCCTGATCTTTATGTTGATATGGCTTTTGTATAGTGTTAAAAAGAGGCCTGCATTCATTGTTTATAGATAACCAGTTCCCCCACCCCCCAGATGACCAATTTTGCAGCACAATTTGTTGAAGAGGCTTTCCTTGCTCCACATTATATTTTGTGCTGCTTTATTAAGGTATCCTATTCCTGTGGATCTGTCTCAGGACTCTTATTCACTGTTAATGGGAATGTTGACTATACCAGATTTTTGGGAAAACAATATGAAAATTCCTCAAAAATCTAGAAATTGGTCTGCCATATAATCCAGCAATACCAGTCCTTGGAATGTTCTAGAGCCCAAACACAATGCAGAAAATGCATCTGCACTTCTCTGTCAATTGCAGCACTATTCACAATAGCCAAAATATTGAAATAGCCCTGTGACCAAGAACAGAAGAGTGGAACCATGGTAATCTACACAATAAAATACTACACAGTTGTTAAGAAAACTGAAGTCATAAAATTTGCTTAAACATTGATGGATACAGAGAGTATTAGGCTGAGTGATGTAAGTCTGAGGGAGAGAGATAGACATAGAATGATTGCACTTAACTGTGAATATTTTTAAAAATAGTATAAGAATATCTAAAGACACTATAAATGATGATGGGAGTGCAGTTGGGGTAAAGAAGGGACCCCCTATTATAATAATAGTTGGAAATTATCCCTATGGGTATGAATTCACAACTGAAAGGAGACAAATTGATATGCATGATTTTCCTTCAGTAATAGTATTGCAAAATATGGTTATTAAATAGCAAAAGGAGGGGAAAAATGAGAGAGAGGGAGATAAGAAGAAAAGTATTGGCCAGAGGTATATTGGGATGAGTACAGGAGGGAAACAGGGAAATTGGTCGAGGGAAATGAACTCTGCTAAAGGGATAATATTGAAAAATTGTCAGACGCCATTTTCAGGGAGGGACTTCAGAGCATAAAAACCGGCTATCCTTTGCAAAAGCTGGCTCCCTGTGTGTGACACCAGGCGGGGAAAATCCGCGAAAGTACACCGGCCCAGTGGGGCTCAGCTGTGAAAGACTGTGAGTGTGACCTGTCTATGTCTGTCTACTGTCCTCTTGCGTGAAACTCTTGCGAGTGGGGCAAAAAGAGCCTCCAGAAACCTCGCTCGCCCAGACGCCATTTTCAGGGAGGGACTTCAGAGCATAAAAGCCGGCTATCCTTTGCAAAAGCTGGCTCCCTGTGTGTGACACCAGGCGGGGAAAATCCGCGAAAGTACACCGGCCCAGTGGGGCTCAGCTGTGAAAGACTGTGAGTGTGACCTGTCTATGTCTGTCTACTGTCCTCTTGCGTGAAACTCTTGCGAGTGGGGCAAAAAGAGCCTCCAGAAACCTCGCTCGCCCAGACGCCATTTTCAGGGAGGGACTTCAGAGCATAAAAACCGGCTATCCTTTGCAAAAGCTGGCTCCCTGTGTGTGACACCAGGCGGGGAAAATCCGCGAAAGTACACCGGCCCAGTGGGGCTCAGCTGTGAAAGACTGCGAGTGTGACCTGTCTATGTCTGTCTACTGTCCTCTTGCGTGAAACTCTTGCGAGTGGGGCAAAAAGAGGCTCAGAGGAGCACGGCCGCTCCGCTTCGCTACGCGGCCGTGCACTCTTTCTAAGGAAAGAACTCCATTGCAACAAGAAGGAAAAATCACACTAAGAACGGCGCTATATCACAGAAGCAAACATTCCTCTCTGGACTGTCTTCTCTGTTACATGCTCGGGCCTAAGATTTGACCCAGTGTGAGGCTTCATCCACGGAGGACTCCCCTCCCTTAGAGGCAAGTCAGCCCATCCAGAAAGGGAGGAGCCAGAGGAGTGTGCTGCCTACATCATATAGACAATGAATACCACTACAACACGTAGAAAAACCCACAATACAAATGTGACAATGGGGAAACAGCGCAGGCCAGCATCAGACATAGAGAATGAAGATGACAATTCTGAGGACCAGATAATGACTGAACAACTAATCAACCTCTCAGATAAGGACTTTAGACTAGCAATATGGAAGGTGCTCAACAGACTCCAAGAAACCATGGATCGAGTTGAACAGAACACTAATAAGAACCAAGAAAATATGAAGGCAGAAATGACAAAACTCCAAACTGAAATAACATGTCAACTAACAGGCCTGAAAAACTCAGTAAACGAAGTGAATGACAAAATGGATAAGCTCTGGGACAGGGTATCAGAAGCTGAGAATAGACTTGGTGCTGTGGAAGATGAGATACATAACAATTCCATACAGCAGGAGAGATTGGACAAAAAACTTAAAGCAAATGAGCAGACAATGGAAAAATTAGTCAAAGAATGGGAACAGACGAAAATAGAAGTCTATGATAAGATCAACAGAAACAACTTAAGAATCATTGGAGTCCCAGAGACCCAGGAAGAAAATTTCCAGGAAGAATCAATGGTCAAGAACATCATTAAAGAGAAACTTCCAGAGCTAAAGAATATATGTGATCAAATCCTGCATGCCCGAAGAGTACCAACCAAAAGAGACCCCAGAAAAACCACCCCAAGACACATCCTAGTCACAATGACAAATCCCACAGATAGAGACAGAATTCTGAAAACAGCAAGATCAAAAGGGGAAATCATGTTCAAGCAAGCTTCCCTGAGATTTACAGCAGACCTGTCACCAGAAACGCTCAATGCCAGAAAGCAGTGGTGGGATATTGTGACAAGACTGAATGAAATGAATGCTTCACCCAGAATACTATACCCAGCAAAACTCACTTTCCGGTTTGATGGAAGAATACATGGTTTCACAGACAAAAAACAGCTCAGAAACTTCACAGACACAAAACCAGTCTTAAGAGAAAAACTGAAAGACCTAATCTAAGACAAGACTACCCAAAAGACACACCAAATTTTGAAATAAAGATGGCGTTAAATCCCAGGACAATTCTTTCTCTCAACGTCAATGGACTAAATGCACCAGTTAAGAGACACAGAGTGGCTAAATGGATCAAAAAACTCAATCCAACCTTCTGCTGCCTACAAGAAACGCACCTGAATAGTCAGAACAAACATAGACTCAAAATAAAAGGCTGGAGAAAAGTTATCCAAGCAAACAACACCCATAAAAAAGCTGGAGTGGCCATACTAATATCAGATAATGCAAACTTTATACTCAGGAAGGTTGTAAGGGACAAAGACGGACATTTTATATTAATCAAGGGGTACGTAGAGCAGGAAGAATTCACTCTCCTAAACATATATGCACCGAATGAGGGGCCAGCAAAATATTTAATACAACTGCTGACAAATCTGAAAAATAATATCAACAACAACACAATAATTGTGGGGGACCTTAACACGGCTTTGTCAACACTGGACTGGTCAACCAGACTGAAACCCAACAAGAATATACTAGACCTGAGGAGAGAAATGGAAGAAAGAGGCCTAGTGGATATATATAGGACACTCCATCCCCAGAAACCTGGATACACATTCTTCTCCAATGTACATGGGACATTCTCCAGGATAGACTACATGCTGGCACATAAAACATACCTCCATAAGATCAAGAGGATAGAAATTTTGCAGACTACCTTCGCTGACCACAAGGCTCTGAAATTATTTGTGAACTCCAAAGGGACTCAGAAGAAACACTTTAACACCTGGAAGTTAAACAGCCTCATGCTCAATAACCAGTGGGTCCGAGATGAAATCAAGGAGGAAATAAAAAGGTTCCTGGAAACAAATGACAATAAAGACACAAACTCTCAGAACTTATGGGACACAGCAAAAGCAGTACTGAGAGGAAAATTTATAGCTTTGCAAGCACACATCAGGAAGGAAGAAGGAGCTTACCTGAGTAGCTTAATGACACAGCTAATAGAACTAGAAAATGCTCAACAAAAGGACCCAAGAACAGGAAGACAGAAGGAAATAACAAAGCTGAGAGCAGAAATCAACGAAGTGGAAACTCAAAAAACAATCCGAAAGATCAACGAAAGCAGAAGTTGGTTCTTTGAAAAAATAAACAAGATTGATAGACCACTGGCAAACCTAACAAAGAAAGAGAGAGAGAGAAACTTGATAACTCGTATCAGGAATGAAAAAGGAGAGATCACTACTGATATGACAGAGATTCAAAGGGTAATCAGAAACTACTTTGAAAAACTCTACGCCACTAAAAATGAGAACCTGGAAGAAATGGATAAATTCTTGGACTCTTATAATCTTCCACGGTTGAAGGAAGAGGATGTAGCATATCTAAACACCCCCATCACCATTGATGAAATTAAAACAGTAATCAAATGTCTGCCGAAAAACAAAAGCCCAGGTCCAGATGGATTCACTAATGAATTCTATCAAACTTTCCAAGAGGAACTACTGCCAATCTTGGCAAGACTCTTTCATGAAATTGAACAAACAGAAACACTTCCAAATAGCTTTTATGAAGCCAACATCACCTTGATACCTAAACCAGACAGAGACGCTACCAAAAAAGAAAATTACAGACCAATATCACTGATGAATGCAGATGCAAAGATCCTCAACAAAATCCTGGCAAATAGGATTCAATGCCTCATTAAGAAGATCATCCACTACGATCAAGTAGGTTTCATCCCAGGAATGCAAGGCTGGTTTAACATCCGTAAATCTATCAACATAATACACAACATCAATAACAAGAAAAATAAAAACCACATGATCATATCAATAGATGCAGAGAAAGCATTTGATAAGGTCCAACACCCATTCTTGATCAAAACTCTCAGCAAGATGGGAATGGAGGGAACCTTTCTCAATATAGTGAAGGCCATCTACCACAAGCCAGTGGCAAATATTATCCTCAATGGAGAAAAACTGAAAGCCTTCCCTCTAAATTCTGGCACAAGACAAGGCTGTCCTCTCTCACCACTCCTATTCAACATAGCACTGGAAGTACTTGCTATAGCGATTAGGCAAGAAAAGGATATCAAGGGAATCCAGATAGGAAAGGAAGAAGTCAAGCTCTCACTGTTTGCAGATGACATGATACTCTACTTAGAAAACCCTAAAGACTCTATCAAAAAGCTTCTAGAAACAATAGACTCATATAGCAAGGTGGCAGGCTACAAAATTAACACACAAAAATCAATGGCCTTTCTATACACCAACAGTAATAAAGAAGAAATGGACATTAAGAAAACAACCCCATTCACAATAGTACCACACAAACTCAAATATCTTGGAATCAACTTGACTAAATATGTGAAGGACCTATACAAAGAAAACTATAAAACTCTGCTCCAAGAAATAAGAGAGGACACACGGAAATGGAAACACATACCCTGCTCATGGATTGGCAGGATTAACATCATCAAAATGTCAATACTCCCCAAGGCATTATACAGATTTAATGCCATCCCTCTAAAGATACCCATGACATTCTTCAAAGAAGTGGATCAGACACTTTTGAAATTCATTTGGAACAATAAACACCCTCGAATAGCTAAAGCAATCATTGGGAAAAAGAATATGGGAGGAATTACTTTCCCCAACTTTAAACTGTACTACAAAGCAACAGTTATCAAAACAGCATGGTATTGGAATAAGGATAGGTCCTCAGATCAGTGGAATAGGCTTGAATACTCAGAAAATGTTCCCCAGAGATACAACCATCTAATTTTTGATAAAGGAGCAGGAAATCCTAAATGGAGCAGGGAAAGCCTCTTCAACAAGTGGTGTTGGCACAATTGGATAGCCACTTGCAAAAAATTAAACTTAGACCCCCAGCTAACATCATGTACAAAGGTAAAATCCAAATGGATTAAAGACCTCGATATCAGCCCCAAAACCATAAGATATATAGAACAGCACATAGGCAAAACACTACAGGACATTACAGGCATCTTCAAGGAGGAAACTGCACTCTCCAAGCAAGTGAAAGCAGAGATTAACAGATGGGAATATATTAAGCTGAGAAGCTTCTGCACCTCAAAGGAAATAGTGCCCAGGATACAAGAGCCACCCACTGAGTGGGAGAAACTATTCACCCAATACCCATCAGATAAGGGGCTAATCTCCAAAATATACAAGGCACTGACAGAACTTTACAAGAAAAAAACATCTAACCCCATCAAAAAATGGGGAGAAGAAATGAACAGACACTTTGACAAAGAAGAAATACGCATGGCCAAAAGACACATGAAAAAATGTTCCACATCACTAATCATCAGGGAGATGCAAATCAAAACAACGATGAGATACCACCTCACACCCCAGAGAATGGCACACATCACAAAGAATGAGAATAAACAGTGTTGGCGGGGATGTGGAGAGAAAGGAACTCTTATCCACTGCTGGTGGGAATGCTGTCTAGTTCAACCTTTATGGAAAGCGATATGGAGATTCCTCCAAAAACTGGAAATCGAGCTCCCATACGATCCAGCTATACCACTCCTAGGAATATACCCTAGGAACACAAAAATACAATACAAAAACCCCTTCCTTACACCTATATTCATTGCAGCTCTATTTACCATAGCAAGACTCTGGAAACAACCAAGATGCCCTTCAACAGATGAATGGCTAAAGAAACTGTGGTACATATACACAATGGAATATTATGCAGCTGTCAGGAGAGATGAAGTCATGAAATTTTCCTATACATGGATGTACATGGAATCTATTATGCTGAGTGAAATAAGTCAGAGAGAGAGAGAAAAACGCAGAATGGTCTCACTCATCTATGGGTTTTAAGAAAAATGAAAGACACCCTTGTAATAATAATTTTCAGACACAAAAGAGAAAAGAGCTGGAAGTTCCAGCTCACCTCAGGAAGCTCACCACAAAGAGTGATGAGTTTAGTTAGAGAAATAACTACATTTTGAACTGTCCTAATATTGAGAATGTATGAGGGAAATGTAGAGCCTGTTTAGGGTACAGGCGGGGGTTGGGTGGGGAGGAGGGTGATTTGGGACTTGGGTGATGGGAATGTTGCACTGGTGATGGGTGGTGTTCCTTTTATGACTGAAACCCAAACACAATCATGTATGTAATCAAGGTGTTTAAATAAAAAAAAATTAAAAAAAAAAAAAAAAAAAAAAGAAAAATTGTATGACTGAAACTCAATAATCAGCATATTTTATTACAGCATCTCACAGATTCAATTAAATAAAGAGATGATGGAGTAGGGCCTACCAGGGGTCCTCAAACTTTTTAAACAGGGTGCCAGTTCACTGTCCCTCAGACCATTGGAGGGTCTGACTATAGTAAAAACAAAACTTATGAGCGAATTCTTATGCACACTGCATACATCTTATTTTGCAATGAAGAAACAAAACAGATACAAATACAATATGTGGCCCGCGGCACTGACAGAACTTTACAAGAAAAAAACATCTAACCCCATCAAAAAATGGGGAGAAGAAATGAACAGACACTTTGACAAAGAAGAAATACACATGGCCAAAAGACACATGAAAAATGTTCCACATCACTAATCATCAGGGAGATGCAAATCAAAACAACGATGAGATACCACCTCACACCCCAGAGAATGGCACACATCACTAAGAATGAGAATAAACAGTGTTGGCAGGGATGTGGAGAGAAAGGAACTCTTATCCACTGCTGGTGGGAATGCCATCTAGTTCAACCTTTATGGAAAGCGATATGGAGATTCCTCCAAAAACTGGAAATCGAGCTCCCATACGATCCAGCTATACCACTCCTAGGAATATACCCTAGGAACACAAAAATACAATACAAACCCCCCTTCCTTACACCTATATTCATTGCAGCACTATTTACCATAGCAAGACTCTGGAAACAACCAAGATGCCCTTCAACAGACGAATGGCTAAAGAAACTGTGCTACATATACACAATGGAATACTATGCAGCTGTCAGGAGAGATGAAGTCATGAAATTTTCCTATACATGGATGTACACGGAATCTATTATGCTGAGTGAAATAAGTCAGAGAGAGAGAGAAAAACGCAGAATGGTCTCACTCATCTATGGGTTTTAAGAAAAATGAAAGACACCCTTGTAATAATAATTTTCAGACACAAAAGAGAAAAGAGCTGGAAGTTCCAGCTCACCTCAGGAAGCTCACCACAAAGAGTGATGAGTTTAGTTAGGGAAATAAATACATTTTGAACTGTCCTAATAACGAGAATGTATGAGGAAAATGGAGAGCCTGTCTAGAGTACAGGTGGGGGTCGGGTGGGGCAAAGGGAGACTTGGGACATTGGTGATGGGAACGTTGCACTGGTGATGGGTGGTGTTCTTTACATGACTGAAACCCAAACACAATCATGTATGTAATTAACGTGTTTAAATAAATTAAAAAAAAATATGTGGCCCGCGGGCCATAGTTTGAGGACCACTGATAGGCAATGCAAAAGACTGGTTCAGGTTAAGTGAGTGAAATATTAGTATAAGAATAGTTATAAGTGGAAATCAGCTGCTACGTTCATTATCACACAAAGCAATATGTTTCTGAATGTTTCATTGAGGTTTGTTTCATGGATGTCTGTGTCAGACATCTGTTCCATAATTAAACCCAGCTAGATAAAAGCCCTATGCTTTGAAAACAGAGAACTGAAAAAATAATACATTTGGATGACACACAGACTGTTATTTTTCTTTATTTATCTTAGATTTCTGTCTTCACATTTAATCCTTACACACGTATTTATAATTTAGTAGAAATCAAAGTAATTTATATAATTAAATCACTGAAGTAGAAATTATTTTATGAGAACACTTAAATTTCAAATTGAGACAGAGATACAGTGAGAGGAATAATGGGAAAGGCTATAAAAGGGAAAAGATAGATATATTTGCTACATATTTTTCAATGACTTTTTTTTCTTCTCTCTATCTTACCTAGTTAATACCCTTATAAATTAGTATCTTAAAAATAGAAGGGACAGGGGGCTGGAGAGATAGCATGGAGGTAAGGCGTTTGCCTTTCATGCAAGAGGTCATCGGTTCGAATCCCAGCGTCCCATATGGTCCCCCGTGCCTGCCAGGAGCAATTTCTGAGCTTGGAGCCAGGAGTAACCCCTGAGCACTGCCGGGTGTGACCCAAAAAAACCACACAAAAAAAAAATAGAAGGGACAGAAATCTTGAAAGAAAGAGAATCTTTTGTACAATAAAAGTCTGAGTACTTCCTGAAGCTAGAATGAGGTCAAAAACCACCCTTTTCTGGGCATAGGTATGCCTGGAGCATGATCTAGGATAGTTTCCTAGAGTCTGTACAAAATTTCTTAATGACTGTGCTGGCAAACAACTAGCAAGGCAGGATCTGGGTTCCAGAGATATGAACCTCCCCAGTTTTTCAAGGTCCTGAATTTGATCAGAAAGCAGTAGAATAGTCAGAAATTGGGCTACTTGGAAGCTGAGATTCCAAGCAAGAGAATTAAGTGCATTATTTAAAGAAATATTTTTGTAGAGGAAATGTTACGGCTTCAATTTCATACATATTCCATTAGTACTCCTAGAATATTTGATTGTGCAAATAGTTATACAATTTGTATTTCATTTTTATTTCATATGAAGATGGCAGGTAAAAATATCACATTACAGCAGGAACTTTTATTATTCAGGTGTTTACCACTTTCTTCCCAATGTAGCAACTACCTGACATAAATCTCTCAAACCTGATTGGTGTTTTGTAAAAGGTTCTTACCATATGCCCTCTCTCTTAGTCATGATTCCCTATGTTTTCCTAAGTTTCAGGTGTTATATCTTCAAAACTATCTCAAAAGTCACTTAAGTTTTAATGCAAAGTTATTTGTTACTAAGTTTTAAAATCAAATGTTTATCTTCGTCGCTATCCATCATTCCTTCAATTAAGATTGATTTGTTTATGGGCCAAAGATGTAGTGCAGGAGGTAAGGCACTTTCTTTGCACATAGCAAGCCTAATTTTTTTGTTTCTGTTTTTGGATACAACTGGCAGCGCTCAGGGGTTACTCCTGGCTCTATGCTCAGAAATCGCTCCTGGCAGGCTCAGGGGACCATATTGGATGCCGGGATTGGAACTATCGACCTTCTGCATGCAAGGCAAACCCCTAACCTACATGCTATCTCTCAGGCCCCCATAGCTAGCCTAATTTAATACCCAGCACCACACACTCTGGTTATGCAGGAAGGGATAAACAGTGAGCAGAGCTAGATATTCTCATTCACCTTCCAACAAAGATTAATTGATTTAGTTGACTTTGATATTTTGACCTTATCTAAATCTTTTATGTATTCCTAGCATATGTCATAGTAGGTGACCATCATTGAAAAGGAAATAAGACTACTGGGCCGGAGCAGTGGGGCAAGCAGTAGATCATCTGCCTTGCATGTGCTAACCCAGGAAGAACCGGAGTTCCATATGGTCCCCCAAGACAGGAATGATTTCTGAGTGCATAGCTAGGAGTCACCAGGTGTGGCCCCAAAACAAAACAAAAAAATAATAAAAAATCAGGCTAGTAAAAATACTCTTTAATTTTCAGATATTTTTAAGTTTATGTATATTTATTTTTCATTGTTTTTATTCATGCATCATTGGTTTATAAAACTACATAAGTTTAAGACATATGACTATATATCTCAGTTATATATGTATATATATTATATATAGACACATGCACACAACCCTGTACCCACCAAAGTTCTTGTACTATTCAACATTATTTAATGATAGGAGAAAACAATCAACATTAAATAAAAAGAAGTTATATCAGGTTAAAAGGCTTCTTCACAATAAAAAAAAACACAGAAACAAAAAGCTAACCTAGTTGGGAGAAGATAATTATAAATCATACAACAAGGACCACTGAAAAAATATTTAAAGAATTTAAGTAGCAAATTTCAGTAAAGAATCACATAAATGCAGTGTTATATATTAGAAAAAATATAATGTAAATAGCATTACTAGTATTATGTATAATGTATGCTATATGCTGATAAATACATTAGAATAAATACCAGTTGGATTATCAATATAATGATCTACTCAAAAACATGTTCCTTTACAGGATGCATGCATAATTAAAATTTGAGACCTTAAAGAATATTTTAATTTTAGTCACCAATCAGCAAAGGGAATAACCAGAATTCAATCCATATAACTGAAGTAATTGGTCAAGAACTATAAGACAAGAATCTCTTATGAATAATGTATTAGCTTACTTTTGCCCTAATTTTTAGACCAGTATCTATTCAATTATGCCACATATGCCGCACAGAGCTATTGTAATGATAGATTCAATAATGAAGTTAAGAATGTGCCATATGTAAAATGGAAGTGCTTTGTAAGTAGGAAAGAGCCCACATATCTAATTTATTTTCATTAAACGATTTTACCAGAGAGTTGTGTGATATTTGGCTATCCCTATAGACTCTCTGAATATAGGCTTCTCACCAGGAAATTGAGGTTATTAGAATAAATATTCCATAGAAACCTTCCAGCTTAAATTATTCCAGTTTTTTAAGTATATCTAAAACATATATTGTTTTATAAACCTATATAAAATCAATTTAAAAAAGAAAAGAAAAGAAAAGAAAAACTACCATAAGGAGATCCTTATTTATTGGGAACTGAGGAATAGGTCCAAAAGAAACTGACAATATAGGACATTAAATTTCAAAAGACAAAACACTCAATGACAATTGGGATTAGAGATAAAAATGTCTGGATAATTGTTTCCCTCTAATTCTCTTCTGTCATTTATCATTTGCTATTCATAGCACACTGATAATATTCCCAGTTATGAACACCTCTCATGCTTTGAGTGAACAGCGTGTTTTCTAGACATCTCCTCTCATCTCTAGGGGGTTCAACAGTGCCACCCATAAAAGTCATTTTGTAAAGATAAGTTTGAACCTTTGGCTAAAGCTCCATATTTTTTTTTAGCAGGATTAGGATTTGTTGTCTAAGCAAGGACCAATTAGCAGATGTGAGCTTTCTTTGTCCCCAAGAGGAAAGTGATTTATAGCTACACAATTTTAATTGCCTCTTTATTGTCTTAATCTGTGCCCCCACATTATTTCCTAGTTGTCAAAGGGCAGCTAAGAAAAGCATTTAAAGCTCTCCTCTTACGTAATTGCATAACTGGTGAAGGTGGTTCAAACTTTGCTAAGGCTATGCACTCATCTCCAAGTACGGATGGAATGGGATACACCCAAAAGCCAGAAGTAAAAAATATATCAACCATTACAGCCTATCTGGTTAAACCACAAAGTAAAAGGTATTGGAACTCATGAGATTAAAGTTTTTGGAATCCTTGGGTAAGTGAAGGTCTTGTTCTGGGAATTTCAAGAGTAGAATTCAGAAATAATGTCAAAAAATATGTGACTTGTTCAGTCTTTTTCCATGAATTTAATTACCTGAAAGATATTTTTTTTTTACCATGATAGCTTATTTAGACTATGAAAGCAAATCTATTGAAGGATGATATAAATATTTAGACTGCCAATACATTTTCTTTTAAAAAGCTCTGTTTCAATTAGTGATTAAAATTAAAAGAACACAGACCCTGAAAAAGGATTATGCGCTGTTTTTAAGGAGATTGCTCTATTACAAAGTGATATTTGAACAGTTTTATAGATTGAAGGAAAAAATTATTCTTGAATTGAGTGCATCCAATGAAAATCTGATAGCATGTTACATTTTACAGTAAATGAGAAACTTCCAGTAAATATTAACTATCACATTCAATCTTCAGAGAGCAATGCTTTTTAAGTTGTTCTTGCCCTAAAAATCTCTTTGCTTTTGATTCATCACTTATAAATACATTGCACTTTCCAGTGTCAACTAGTGAACATTAGGAAAGACCATTGATATAATACTTTAATGAAAAAAGGCACAAGCCAAAAGATCCAGTCTTTTATGTTCTTTTTTGTTATTACCATTTCTTCTTTATTTTAAGATTACAAACAATATTAAAGATAGGTAAAAACGAGAAACACAAATCATATCAAGCAGAGAATAATATGAGAAAGGAACTGAAAAAGGTAAACCAAGAATTTTGTCTGTGAAACAGAATAAAGTCTATTAGTTTTTAATAAATAAGAAACAACTAAAAGTAAGATTAATTAGTAGTTGAATTTGAGATGGCTAAGGAAAACACAAAGTAACTAAAAGGTGTTCTAAGAATGGCTTCCTCAGTAATTTAACACAAATTTCTGTCTAAATTAAGGTTTAAGGTAGTAGTTTTAGTTTGTTTTTTTTTTTGTTTTGTTTTGGGGTCACACTTGGTGGCGCTCAGGGGTTACTCCTGGCTCCGTGCTCAGAAATTGCTTCTGGCAGGTATGGGAGACCATATAGGATGCCAGGATTTGAACCACCATACATCCTGGGTCAGTTGCATGCAAGGCAAACACCCTACTGCTGTGCTATGTCTCCAGTCCCAAGGTTGTAGTTTTATTGATCAGGCCTCTGTGGACACTAGCTTTACAATGGTGACCGTCCTTTAGTGACATCAATACAGTACAAGTATTTTAATTTCTTTTTTTTAACTTCTCCTAAAAAGATTTTCTTCTACAGTTTATCTCATTTACCAGGCAAGTAACATGTATTGCAACTACTCTCTTTGCTTCCTGAAATTTTTCATATGTAAAAATATGTATCATGGGGCAGGAGAGATGATAGAGGGGTTAGGGTCCTTACCTTGACACCCTTGTTGAGCTCAGGATCACCAGTGCCATAAATCAAATCTATAGCCATATTGAACCATCAAGGCTCAATCCCTGATATTCCATCTGGTCCCTCTAAGCCTATTGGGAGTAATACCTGAACTCATATTCAGGAGTAAACCCCGATTCACAGTATGGTGTGACCCCAAAGCAAAACAAAAATAAAAAGGTGTCCATGATGGTATTGATGAGTGCTCAATTGTGTTGCCGTTGCCTTGTTCATTTTACAAGAATGGGTGTAAATATAGTTTGTGCTGTTCTAGATATCTTTAATGAAAAAATATGGCAAAAATTAATCAAGAACTTTCACAATGTCTAAGTATTGTATAAGCTGGTTATATAAGTATTATATAAGATATATAATATAAATATATAATATAAACATATAATATAAATATATAATATAAATACATAAGTATTATATAAGCTGGTGATTTCTCACAAGGTATCTCTTTCTCATGTCACACATGATCTATTGTATTATTTTCCAAGTATATTTATTTTATGGTACAGGTTACTCTTGAGCAGTGGTCAGAAGACTTGTGTCATGCCCTGCAATATTCAGTCAACTTTATTGTACAATTATAAGTTATAATCCAATGATGGATGCAGTGCAGGCCCAGTTGGGGTTCAAGAATGTCAGAAGTGGTACAGGTCATGCAATGTCAGAGATATAACTCAGGTTCTTTCACATGAAAGCTATGTAAAAATGAGTATGGTGTATTTTCAGTGGCAATAATCAAACCTAAGGTTCAGAGAAGCATGGTAATTGCTCTTCTGCTGGGTTACCCAGTATTCCTGTCTCTTCTGAGTTATGAATTCCTTAATGGATTGTTTACATAAGTAAATACATCAAGTATTGTTTATTATATTATGTCATTATGTAGGAATAAGGCTAATGAAGAAATCAATGTATATTTCTTGGTGAGTCTTTTAGTATAGATATTTAAGATGTGGCTCTAAAGTAACAGGACTCTGGCCTCAATATCAGTTTTTCTCTTTCAGTTTGTGTGTGGCTTTGCACTATATTCTGCAATGACACAGAATCTCCACTAGGAAAACCATGAATAGGAGTAGAAAGAGGTTGCTGAATATTAAAAAAGAAAAATATGAGTCCTATCAACAAAACAATTCATAGAACTTGAAATGAATGCTAGTTATCTAGTTCTATGCCTTACTTTTTTAAGGCAAAAAGTAGGCGAATTAGAAGACCAAAGTGTAAGTAAATCAGGTAATTTGATAAAATGGTTTTTGATAAAATAACCAATGATAAAAATGTCTAATAATTTTTTAGAAATTATTCGCAATATTTTCATGATCTATTCAAAGAAAATAGTCATGCAGATAAATGTATATTTTATGATAGTTGAGAGACAGTGAGAAGGTAAAGAAACCTAATGTTGCAGAAAGAAGTCATAGAGAATTGAATTCAACACAAGGCTATAATGGTACATCTTTGAAAACAAGTACTCCCAGAGGTCATACCCTCAAAGGGAAAATGAAATAGAAAAACAAATCTCATTCAGTAGGGCACTGATGTACATACCTGTCTCTGTTTTAGTGTGCCTAATAATTTTTGGTTAGAAATGATGGGCCAGGGAGATTCTCTAGAAGGTAATGCACTTAAGTTGCATGCTCAGCACCTATTCCTGCACCAGGAATCATTCTTGCTGGTCCTCAGGGGATTATGGGGGAGGGCACTGAAACTCTATGCTGCTTATTTTCACTTTATTTAAGCAATTCTTCAGCTCAAGAATCTTTTTTAGTAAAGTAAAATCGTTTTACTTAAAGAAATTTAAGAAGGGAGAGAGAAAGAAATGAAGGAATAAAAGATACATTTTCAATAGAGACAAGAGTTCCACCCAAGCCCATACTAAACATTTCTGGTTCAAAGCAAGACCAATGTACAGTAGGAAGGGAGGGTGCTTCCCTTCCACACAACTGACCTGGGCACCTTATATGGTCCTTTGAATACCACCATGTGTGAACCCTCAGTGTACAGCCATGATCAAATCATGAGCAAAGCCAGATGTAGCCCAAAGGCAAAACCAATCCAAACAAAATTATTGCTGGTTGGTGTGTGTGTATGAGGGTCAGTGTTCTACGTGAAGAATTATAAAGTAGCTTTACAGTTAGGAAAAAATATTATTTTGTTTGTTTTTTCGGGCCACACCCGTTTGATGCTCAGGGGTTACTCCTGGCTAAGCGCTCAGAAATTGCCCCTGGCTTGGGGGAACCATATGGGACGCTGGGGGATTGAACCGCGGTCCCTCCTTGGCTAGCGCTTGCAAGACTGACACCTTACCTCAAGCGCCATCTCACCGGCCCCTGTTAGGAAAAATTTTACAGTAAGACTTTTCCCAAATTCCAATCTCCTGGGTAAGAATCTAATGCTAAGGAGTGTCAAGGAGAAGAGCCTTGTATTCTTGATAATTTTCATATTCCAATTCCTTATTCCCATTAAGGTCCATCTTTATCTGGGTGGTTCTGCATTTATGTCCTGCATTTGAGAACCTGAATTCACTGCCTCAGATTCTGAATTTGAGTAGTATCACATTTCCTTCATCTTCAAAACATGCATTTAATGAGATACTGTCTTCATGTTGTTTGAATTAATCCAAGACTACTGTGTAAGCCACTTCTGGAAAGGCTCATTACTATCACTTTTCCCATCTCATCTGCTTTCTGTCTAAAACACACCATTCATTTATGATCTACAAATAATTTGTCACTTTAGTAAATATTGTATCTCTTTTTTTTTTGAGATTCATTGAGTTGCTTTTGTTCTCTCTCTTTCTCTCTCTTCCCTTGGGCCACACCTTCCAGTGCTCAGAGATTACTCCTAGCTCTGAGCTCAGAAATCACTACTGGCAGGTTCCAGGAACCATATGGGATGCTGGGAATCGAACCTATGTCTACTACATGCAAGGCAAATTCCCTACCTGCTGTGCTATAGTTCTGGCCCTTAATTACTTTTCTAGTAATTGAATTCTTCGATGGCTGGTTATAATTCATCTCCAGCTTCTAACATTGAGCAATTGAAAACAAAATGGTATTTTACTGTGAATGGTATTCCACATTGGTTGAGATAAATGTATATGTTTTAAGAATATATTTTTTGTATCCCTGTTTGTAAATGTTAGGAAATGACTGTATACTAATATTTGAAAACAAATGGTATTTTACTGTAAATATGTTGGTTGATATAATTATATGTTTTAAGGATACATTCTTTCACTATTCAAAATACATAATTATCCCTTTATGCCACTCTAAAGTTCCACTATTCACTCATGACAGCACATTGGAATCTCTTCCCTTTACATATGGTATTGCTTTTTTTATACACAGGTCAACAAATGGCCAGAGGGAACATAGAAGAAGATAACTGATTCAAAAAACGAAGTTAAAGCAAGGGTTTGAAAGAGAGAGGGGCATTAGAAACTTTGGAGGAGGAGGCCGGTACTCTGGTGATGTGTATGTTGTTGGAATTATGTACAAAGGAAATCAGTGTTTGCTGTATTGCACCTTGCTCAATACAAAAATAAGTTTAAAAAGGCATTGTTATCTTTAGATGATGGGCATGTTTCTTACTTTCTTACATTCCTTGTAGACTTGTGCTTCTACTTTGGCATTTGATCTAAGAAGTTGCCACTTAAAACTATATTAGTTGATTTTATATGAGTATATTGTGGTTAATGTTCTAACTGACATTTCTCTTTCTTTGCTGTATAACTATTGCATGTCCCTTGCTCCCTCTTGTGGAAAAATTCATAAGTGTATGCTTTCTCTAGTTTTTAACCTCTCACTAGGCTGGTAAATTTCTTCTGTTTTCCAGAACGTGGTGGGTGGAACAAATTATATTTGTCATTTTTCCCAGGCCTTCAGATACAAGTATTATTTTTTCCTCTCTCGGTATACTTAGTTTAGCATATTTTCATTCACTATAGCACTCTGGTATTTTTTTGTGTGTTTGTTTGTGTGTAGGGGGTACACCTGGCAATAGTCAGTGGTACTCTTGGCTCTGCACTCAGGAAATACTCTTAGGGTTATATGGGACTATATGGGATGTTGGGAATTGAACTCTGGTGGGTTGCATGCAGGACAAATGCCCTTTCCACAGTCCTATCTCTCTGGCCTCTCATTATTGCATACTTGAAGCTGCCCAGGAGCAAGTTGTAAAGTGACAGAATAAATTGGGAGTCACTAGAACCAGAATGCAGAAAGGCAGGATCTCAGAGATGGTAAAATAATTTATTCTTGGGGTCAGAGTGATAGCATAGATGGTAAGGTATTTTCCAGGTTTGATTGTTGCCATCCCATATGGTCCCCCAAGTCTACCAGGAGTGATTTCAGAGCTCAGAGCCAGGAGTAACACCTGAGTACCACTGGGGTGTGGCCCCCAAACCAAGCCAAACAAACAAGCAAAAAAAAAAAAAATTACCTTTTAGCAAGATTCATGGAAGAGCTAAGAAATTTTGTTAAAGATCAGAGAAGGACAAAGTAGAGAGATTCAAAGAATGAATCATTATCTAGTTTAGCTCTAGAGAATTTTTTATTATCTCTTCTGTGGATGTCTCACTTCAAAATCAATATGACTTTTGAATTTTATGGTAGGAGTTTTGCCTGTGAACAGCAACTAAAGTAAGGCAGAGGGAATATGTTTAGGATTTTTAGTTGCCTGGAATTTCACCTTTTCGCTCATTGAATAGAGAGAGAACTATGCTAAATTAATTTTAGTCACTCTTGGAGGAGTTGATCTGAAGAGCCCAAATGTGTGACAGCTTTATTTTGATCTAAATCAGAGGCCTTCTATAGGATCTGTGCTGAATCCTTTAAGCTGAAACTGAACTTTACCAGGGTATTGGATTTTCTCTTAGATCTGGTTTAAAGATCTTGATATGAAGGTGCTCATAGTGGACTAACTTACGACTAAAATTGAGAGCATGCAACAAAAATTAGAGCCCAAATGTACCTTTTATATGTATATGAATTTTATTTTCCATAGCCCTCTCCCTAAAGTCATAAACCTTTGACCGTGTGCTCTGACTTTCTAGAGATAAATTGGTATCTTCAGCTCTATTAACACAAATGGAGTAACTGGATACTCACCCACTAATCTCCTCTAATTAAATATTTATAATTATACATTATTTATTATGCGTTATTTCTTTGTTTGCATATTTATATATTTACTTAAAATTGTAATTATATTATAATTATTAGTTTATTTACCATTTAATTTATTAATTGATTGGTTTTTGAGCCACACTCAGTGATGCTCAGGGATTACCCCTGGCTCTGTGCTCAGAAATTGCTCCTGGCAAGCTAGGGGGATTATATGGGATTCCAGGAATTGAACTGGATCCATCCCAGTCAGCCACATGCAAGGCAACTGCTTTACTTCTGTGCTATCTCTCTGGGTCCATTTATTTACAATTATAATTCAACTTGTGGGTATTGTCACAGGGAGTTGAAAAAGCACAACTTCCACAATGGAATCTGATGATAGGTCAATGTGGAATTTGTAGTTACTAAAGGGAACACAGGGAACAAGTTTCAAGGTGATGACGCTGTCTTCACCCCTCTCGGTAATTTACATCAATATCAATGCACCAACATCAATGCATATAAACTAAAACTTGTCGTTATGACATTGGAGTATTACAAAGCAAATAAAAAATATTGCTTAAAGTAATATTCTGCATTTTTTTTTTGCTTTCCCTCAAGATACTTGACAGAAGAAGTATAAATTATTTCTTTTTTTTTTGTTTGTTTGTTTTTGGTTTTTGGGTCACACCCAGCAGCGCTCAGGGGTTACTCCTGACTCTTGGCTCAGAAATCGCTCCTGGCAGGCTTGGGGAACCATATGGGATGCTGGGATTTGAACCACCGGCCTTCTGCATGCAAGGCGAATTCTTTACCTCCATGATATCTCTAAGGCCCCTAGAAATTATTTCTAAAGATACACATTTTAATGATAACATTTGGAGCCTGAGTAATAACAGAATGGATGGAGTTTTTGCTTTGCATATGGCCTATTCAGGCTTAATAACCCACAGCCCATGAGTTCCCTCAGTACTTCCAGGAGTGATCCCTGTGTGCAAAGCAAGGCATAATATATAAATTAAATAATTTATAATAATAATTTAATAAAGTCATAAATAAAGATTAAATAATAAAATAATTAATTAAGAGGAATAGCAGTGATCTTTATCATTGTATCAATGATACAATTAAATTGAAAAAGAAAATAAATTTAATTTAGCAAAGTAATTTAAAACACAAATAATATGTTGAGCAAAAATCAGGATATCTTATGCAAGAAATAGCAATAAGATCAAACTACAATGAAATTTGTCAGACAGTTTATTTAAATTATTTAATAACATAACATAATGAATTTGGCATGGTTAATTAATGGATAGTATTGACATTTTGGTAAAAGAATGAAATGTACAAAATTAATTTTTATTAAAAGAATATAATAGGGGCCGGGCGGTGGCGCAAAGAGGTAAGGTGCCTGCCTTGCCTGCGCTAGCCTTGGACGGACCTCGGTTCGATCCCCCGGCGTCCCATATGGACCCCCAAGCCAGGAGCGACTTCTGAGCGCATAGCCAGGAGTAACCCCTGAGCGTTACCGGGTGTGGCCCAAAAACCAAAAAAAAAAAAAAAAAAAAAAAAAAAAAGAATATAATAGCAGAGACCGGAGAGATAGCTTGGAAGTAAGACGTTTGCCGTGCATGCAGAAGGACGGTGGTTTGAATCCCGGCATTACATAGGTTCCCCCAAGCCTGCCAAGAGTAATTTCTGAGCATAGAGCCAGATGTAACCCCTGAGTGCCACCTCCCCAAAAGAATATAATGGGATTTTTTGAGATAAGTCAAGATAATTATGATTAATTATATTGGATATTTTAATTCAGTTATTGAGATAAATGACCAATTTATGATTGTTCTGATATAAATGTATACTGGAAAACATATAGAAAGAATTTAATCTGAGCTAATGATTGTTTTAGTTACGTTGAAGATCAAGCCCAATCAAAAACATTTGTAACTGAATTTCAGAGACATGAAAATACAGTTACTTCTTTGTATACTCACTAGATTTAATAAATAAAACAGAGAAACATCATACCTAATGAACTATGATAATAAAGGAAATTGAATCTCCATGGATATGAAAAATAATGATATATTATGTATGTCTGTGATGTTTAAGCTGGCGTGATTGTTGTGATTATAAAAATATGACTCTTTGTTATCTTTCCAGATAAAACTCCCTCCACTCAATCTGATAGTGAAGACAACCAAAGTCTGAGATGGTAAAAATACACAATCTATTTGATTACATATCTCATTTCATATTTTATTCTTGTAAATATTTTGACTTTATTTTTCTATTAATCACTTTATGTATTAAAAATTCTAGCCAACATATCAAAGAGAAATTACTCTTTTTTGGTGGGGAATAGCCCCCTAGATTTTATAATTTAGAGGGTTTTCCCTTTAATTCACTTTTGTACTAAGAGACTAGAAAATTAATCAATAATGTTGACAGTTTTAGTTCATAAGCATAATTTATTGAATTAATGGCAATGTCTTTCTGTTATAAAGTTACCAAGACTTAGACATTCTTATTTACATAACACATCAATTACTTAAAAAGCTATTTTCTACTTTAATTTTTGTTTGTTTGTTTGTTTTGAGGTCACACCTAGCTGCGCTCAGGGGTTACTCCTGGCTCTACCCTCAGAAATCTCTCCTGGCAGTCACTGGTGATCATATGGGATGCCGGGGTTCGAACCACCGTCTGTCCTGTGTTGGCCATTGGCAATGCAAATGCCCTACTGCTGTGCTAGCTCTCTGGCCCCTTTACGTTTTTTCTATAGCTTTTTGTTGTTGCTTTTAGGTCATAACATATGTTGCTCTGCATTCAAGAACACACTTGGGGCCAGAGCAATAGCACTGGGGTAGGATGTTTGCCTTGCACATGCCTGATCCAGGACTGAGCTGGGTTCGACCCCCAGAGTCCCATATGGTCCTCAGAGCCAGGAGTGATTTCTGATCACATAATCAGAAGCAAACCCTAAGTGTCACAGGGTGTGGCCCAAAACACAAACAAAGGATACACTTGTCCATATGGGATGCCTGGGTCTTTATGGTATAAGACCTACCTGCTGTACTATATATCGCCAGCCCTTTTATAAATGTATTTTGGAATAAAATTGTATTTTTGTTGAGGATTATTCTAATAGCCACCTGGAGAGAGTAACATTTATCACCTTTTGAAGGGAGTAGACATTATCAGCTGCAAAAATATATTTTAATTAATCACTGTGTCCTGACGACATGCTGTATTTGTCCCTTGGAATGACCCTAAAGAGAAAAGACCCCAAATCTTGCCAAAGGTTGCTAATTAACATGTCCATTGCTTACACATCCTAATCCTCCTTATTAAAAACATTTGGGAACCATGAGTAAATTCAAGAAGATCCTGAGGATTCAGTAAAACTGAATGCAAATTCTTTTCTTTACTAGACATAGAGTTCATATACAGGTTCCAACAGAATTTTCAAAATATCTTTAACCAAAGAAGATTAAAAAAATCGTTTTAGATAAACATATTCAAAAGTACATTTAAGGTGTACCTGAAAGAAATAAATCATAGTAACTCTTTAAAATTTGTCATACCACACACTCCCATCTTCTTAGCTTTTATCTTGGTTAAATCACATCTGTTTATGACAATTCCCATGATCCAATTGCATTATTCTTATGAATCTCCAGTCTTCTGAAAGCAAAAAATCAGTTAAAAATGATCCGTTTTCCTTGATATAAATTAAGTGAATGTCTGTCCTCCATAAGAATTTATAAGTATTTGTTCTAGTGGTCTATTTTACGTCTAAGGTTTATAACAAATAAGCACTTCTCTAAGGATTTTGTTCATATCAAATACAAGCCTGTGTGAAATAACTCTGGATTACCAAATCGGGAAATTAAACTACTTTATAATTTATTCTTTCATCAGTTTATAGAAATGGGTAAACAATACAAATATTTTAGATTTGAAAAATATGAAGTTAAGAAGTACTCAGGAAAAATATCTTAAAGGTACTCAATTAATGGGAACAGAATTATAGCACAGCTATAAGGCATTTGCCTTGCATGCTGCCGACCTGGGATTAACATGGGTTTGATCCCCAGCATCCAATATGGTCCCCTGAGCCTAATAGGAGTGATTTCTGAACACAGAGCAAGGAATACCCCCTGAGAACTAATAGGTGTGGCCCAAAGAAACAAAACAAAAAGTCCCCAAAATACTCAGTTGCAGCTTTTTGTTCCCTAAAACACAGGAAAACAGGTAATAAAATTACTCAGGTAAATTCCATGAAATTCCTGAAAGTACTCAATTATTATGATTATACATCTAGTTGGATAAGTGAAATAATAGAATTGTTTATTTTGTGTTTGGAGAATTAATCTATTTTCTTTTTCTTTGTTCAGCAGATGGAATCAAACATCTCTGTGGAAGAGGAAAGAAATCAGAGTTCAGTGGTTATGTTTGTTTTCATGGGACTCATAGATGACAAAGAGCTGCAGCTTATCCTCTTTCCAGTCTTCCTGGGGATCTATCTCATAACCTTATTCTGGAACCTGTGTTTGATCATACTCATTAGAGTAGACTCTCATCTGCACATACCTATGTATTTTTTTCTCAGCTGCCTTTCATTTATAGACATTTGCCTTACTTCTTCCATTAGCCCCAAAATGCTTTTCGATTTTTTCAAAGATAAAAAAACTATCTCTTTTGTTGGCTGTGCCATTCAATACTTTGTTGGGTGCTGGATGGGCTTGTCTGAGTGCTGCCTTCTTGTTGTCATGGCTTATGACAGATATGTGGCTATTGGGAACCCTTTGCAGTACTCGACCATCATGGAACCTGGGCTCTGTCAGAAGATGGTTGCTGGAGTCTTCTGGATTGGTTTCTTTAGTAGCTTAGTCCAAACAGTGCCTTGCTTTAAACTTGACTTCTGTGGCTCAAATGTCATTCAACATTTCTTCTGTGACTTACCCCAGATCATTACTTTGTCTTGCTCTAACCCTTTTGTCACCCAAATAATTATTTTTCTTGTAGCTCTGTTTGTTGGCTTTGGGTCTTTGCTCATGATTCTGTTATCCTATGGTTTTATCACAGCTTCCATCTTGAAAATATCCTCAGTGAAAGGTAGTGCCAAAGCCTTCAATACCTGTGCCTCCCACCTAGCAGTTGTGACACTCTTCTATGGTGCAGCCCTCTCTGTGTACATGCATTCGAGTTCTAGTCACACCAAGAGGAAAGACAAAGTGCTTTCAGTGGCCTATGTTATCCTCATTCCCATGTTAAATCCTCTTATCTATAGTCTAAGAAACAAAGAGATCAAAGAGGCCTTTAAGAGGATGATGAAGTGGGCTATCCATTGACCATGGTAAGGAAGATTATTGGGCCATATTTTTTTTATCACTATCAGGAATACAGGTTAAGGATTTGAGACACACATGTGTTCACTGGTTACATGATGCCTGAATACATGTGTCTTATATCTCCTCTCTTGGGATGTGAACTTTCCTACTTTCATGCTGAATTGTGTAATAGGGCTCTCTCCATGTGGAGATGCCCATGTTCTCTTTTGAGTACTTCTTATCCTCTCCCTCCCCTTCCACAGTACCTCCAAATAAAACTTGTTTTGTACCTCAAAATAATTTGTTTGTAGCATTTTACTATGTGTAAAAATAGCTAGATGGAAAAAAAAAAGTGGAAACTTGGTTTCCTTGAATTCTTTTACCCTTATATTTATTGCCACCCAAAGTGATTGGTTTTAGCAAGTGTTACCGATATTGATGCCTATTTATATTATATTTTCAGGATTAAATATAGGTAAATAAAAGCCAATGTTTGAGAATAGAGAGCCTGAGAGGTAAAACATTAAGAAAAAGAACAAAAAATTTGGATGCTACACAACTTGTACTTTTCTTTTATTATTCTTATATTTCTCTCTTTATGTTGCATGTTAAGCATTTACTTACATTTTTGAAAAGTAAAATAGCTTAAATAATTGAATAATTGAAATGAAAATAGTTTTTAATGCATTTTATTCCAAACAGTAATGAGGCACACTACAGGCATAATTAGGCTATATATAATATATTTTCATAAATATCTTTACTAAAGAGCTGTATTATTTTGGATAATTCCTAGGCTCTAATGGTGTCCATATGCACAAGAGAAAATTTTAACTGTCGTAATGGATTATCCCTAGAATCTTTCCATCTCTAATTATTTCAGGTTGGGTTTAATTTATTATTTTATAAAGTATAATCAAATATATGCTTTATAAAGCAACAATACATCAATTATAAGAAGGAAAAGAAAATTTACAATAAAAAGATAATGTTTATATATGGGAATTGAGAAATGGATCTAGAAACTATATAAGACATAAAATTAGCAAGGACAAAATCTCAATAATAATCTTCTTCTCCTATCACTTCTGTTTTTAACAAAACATTAAATCATACTCCTAGCTGTGGCCATCTTAGTGGGTGCCCTATTTTATAGATAAAGTCTAACATAGGAAGTTAGCATCTCATAGAATTTCTGAGAAAATTTGGGCACAATTTCCACCTTCAGCAAGATACTCTAACTTAAGCATTGAAGCAAATAATAAGCTAAGTATCCTCTATTCCCTAGAGATAGGAAATTTACAGCTTACATAATTTAATTGCTCCTTCTTTGTTATGTTTTTCCCCTAAATTATTTATTAATTATGATACAACAGGCTCAAAAGCATTTAAGGACCATCTCTATTATAGTTAGATAACTGATGAAGGATATTCAATTGAACTTAAAGTATCTTAAGATACTTAACTTAAAATATCTCAGAATATTGAATGACTGGGATACTCAAAAGTCAGAAGCAAAAATATAGAGGTTATTATTGCCTATCTGGTTATATTATAAACTCAAAGGAATTGGAACTCATGAGTATAAGGATTAACAGAATCTTTGGGTGAGTTATTAAGGGTCTTATTCTAAATAATGCCAGGAACTAGAATTTAGAAAAATATCAAAGATGTACAACTTGTTTGCTGTCTTTTCTCTTAATGATTGTTTTTTTTAAAAGACTAAATGCCATGGTAGCTGATTTAGACTATTATGAAAGTGAATCTATTGAAGAAAGAATAGGTATTTTGATGGTCCTAATACTTGGGGGGGATTATATGGGATAGAAGGGATCGAACCTGGGTTGGTTGCATGCAAGACAAAATCCCTACCACTGTGATATCACTTCAACCTGGTGCTAATATATTTTAACTTAAAAGTAGAGGAGATCTAGAAAAACTCTGGCTCACTTACTATGATTAAAATGAGAACACACAGAATTAAGAAAACAGATATGAATTATTTTAAGAAGTTTTTATTTATGTATTCCATCACAAAGTCAGAGTTTAATGATTTTACAACACTCATTTATGGAATTATTCCTAAATCAAGCAGGTCCAATGGAACTTTGAGATATCAAATGCTAGAGAAAGTAACTTCAGTAAAGAGGAAGTATAATGATTTCTTCTGAGAGTGTTAGTGTACAAGTTGTTCCAAACTAAACTCTTGAAATTTTGTTTTTTAATCTACAATTATGTTAATATCTTTCACTGTTGTCAGTGTGAACATGAGGAAAAACTCTTGATAGAATACCTTAAATGAGAATAAGCATATGCCCAAAAGGTCTTCTCTATTTTCTCTCTTTTTTTGTTTTACTTCCCCAACAACAACCCATAAAGCATAAAGATAGGTATTGGGAAGAAAAATATATTTCCAAGATTAATGTAACAATGGAACTGATAAAAATAAACCATTTTTTTCCAAAAGAAAAAATAGCGAAGGATCAGAGAGGTGGTGCAAGTGGTAAGGCAGCTGCCTTGCCCACACTAGCCTAGGACAGACTGTGGTTCAATCTCTTGTGTCCCAGCGTCCCATATGGTCCCCCAAGCCAGGAGTGATTTCTGAATGCATAGCCAGGAGTGGCTCCTGAGCCACTCAACCCCCAAAATAAATACATAAATAAAAATAATAAAATAAAAAAACTAAAATTATCAATAAGAAATTAACTAAAATTAAGGTTTAGGAGAAATCATGGAATGTGGTGCGACTGAGAAAAACATCATGATAACTGCGAGTTTTTCTAAGAAGAGTAAGGTCATTATGGGTTTAGCATAGAGCTCTATTTGCAGTAAAATTTGTGATGCTAATTTTGTTTCTTGGGTATTTCTATACAAAAACTTTGCCCTGTTGATACCAGTACATTGAAAATTTTTTTCATTTATTTTTTTTTCTTTTCTCCTAATAGAAACATTCTTATATAGCAGGAATCATTTTAGGTAAATAGTAAACATTGCAATTTCTCTATTCATGTTCTAAAATTGCAATATATAAAAAGATTATGGTATTAATTAATTTCAATTATATTGCCATTGCTTAGTCTACTTAAAAAATAACCCGTGAAACAGACCTGAATGTTCTAGAGATATTTAATGAAGTTATTTAGAAAGGACTAGTATTTCCCAAATGTCTGACTTTTATCTACATTCACCCCTGTTATGCCCACAATCGTATATCTTTCTGTTTTTCTCATGCCACATAGTATAACATGATTTTGAACACATTTAATTTTTTAGGGGAAATCCAACCACTGTTCACTTGACTCCAAATTACTCCTTACAACACTCAGTCAACCAAAACTGACAATCAATATCTATATGATCTATCTATGTGGTACCAAACAAACCCAGTGGTTCTGGAATCCAGAGAAGCCACACTAGTTGATCTCAGGATCACCAGTGCCATAAAATAATGTAGAATAAAGTAGAATAGAATAAAATAATGCAAAAGAGTGTAGTGTAGAGTCATGCTGTGCCAACAATATAACTTAAGACCTTTCACATACAAGACATGCAAAAATAGAAAACTTTTTGTTTTGAAATAGCAATAATCGAACTCAGCAATTCACTTGTCCAGGGAAAGTGCTCTGCTGCTAAGCTATATTCCCAACCTTCACATTCTTCTGTTTTATTTGAGGCTACACATCATATAAATGATCACTGTTGTGTAAAGGATGGATGACCTAGGTTAGTTGCATGCAAAGCAAGCACCTTAACTTCTGTACTATTTCTTCTGCCTCCCTACATTCTTATCTCCCCTCTGTAGTTGTGTAGGAATAAGGCCAAGATGACAGTTTATGTATTTTTGTGAGCACTTTCAGCATATGTATTTGAGATGGTGCTATAACTAGAGAACCTAGACTGAATGCTAATTCTGTACCGAGAGTTTTATCGGTACATTGAACAATATAATTTTATGATCTAGAGTCTTCTCTACAAAACAACTGGAGTTCCAAGAATATTCTAATACAAGACTATTTAATCATAGAAATAAGAAAAACAATATAATCCCTATAGACTATAAAAAGCTATAAGATAGGAAACATGGTACAATGAGTGTTAATTATTTGACTCTATGCCTTCCTTTCGATGAAAATGCAATTGTATTAGAAAGCAAATATGTACAAATAATCCAGTAGCTTGTGGTTGTAAAGAAAGTTGCCAATGATAAGAGAAATAAAACTTCAACAAATTTTATTTGCAGTTTTTTTAAGCAGTACTTCTAGCTCTGTGTTCAAAGAAAGTAATAATTCTAGATAACTGTGTATCTTTTACAGTTAAAATAGTGGTAAAGTAAATGACCCTAAAGGTACACCAAGCACGATAAAAAGAAAACAGAAACTTCATAGGTAAAGGGTTAGAAACAGTGTTTTCTCAAACTTGATCAAGTGATCCCTTGTAATCTAAGTCCTAACTCCAGAGTTTTTATGGATATGTCAATGAGAGGTAGAAGAAAAAAGACCCTTTTTATCATTGGATTAAAGGCAACACCCCAGATCCTTAAAGATATAGACTCCCTAAGGATAATTCTCAGATGTGAAAACTGTAAGAGAAAAACCCATCCATGAAGTAATGTCTGTTTTAGTTTGTGAGAAAGGCAAAAAGCATATTACCTAATAATTCTTGTTGAAAAATTAAATTGTTATTGAGATATAGTTGAAAATATTCTATAAAGCTAAAGGCATGTTTTGGTTTCATACATTTCACACTAAACTTTTCTTATTACTCTATGATACCTACCACCTATATTACAGCACATAATTATAGTTTACTTATTCTTGGGGGAACAATTAATAGCTAGCTACTCTCTTAGGAAACTTGGAGTTTACTATAGAGTATTCTAATGTAGACTGTTGTTATTTGAACCACATGTCTAGATTTTTATCTTGTAGGTACAAGCATATAATCTTAAATATATATATTCCATATACTCTGTACCTTGGATTCCAAGAACTGTTATTCTATTGATTGTCTTCAAAAGACTAAATTTTTTTAGAATCCACTTTACCATCATATAATTTTTATTTCTTTCATTTATCTCACTTGGTACAATACATTCCATTCAAGTTGTCACAAATATCAAGATTTTTTTGTGTCATGATTGTATAATATTCTACACCTATCACAACTTTTAAATCTATGAAGCCATTAATGGACATGTATATTTTATCTTGCTTATTGTGAATAACTCTACAATAATCATGGGAGTAAATATGTTTTAATAGTCTATCTTCCATTGCTTAAATATATATGCTGACATGTTTTAATATTGAGTAGCTCTTTATATTTTTCAAGTGGTTGAACCCTTTCATATTTCTACTAATCATCTACAAGAATTACCTTTTCTTACACACTCACCTAAATTTTCTATTTATTATCCTCATTATAATAGCCTGTTTAATAATTCTGAAGTGAGATATTATTGTCATTTTAGTGAATCCTACCTCTATTATTAGAGACTTTAAAATTTAGTTTATGTCCATGATGGTCATTTTATGAAAACAGTTTTTTATTGATTTGGGGATTTACAATAGTGTTAATGATGGTTTCATGTGTATAATTCCACATCTGTCACTCATGTACTCAACTCCCTCTCCCACTGCTCTCCCTTTCAAGACACCCAACTCAGTTATATGCATTAGTTCTCCCATCATGTTGCTTTTGACCCTTTCTTGCTATCTTATTGTATATATTTAATTTCTACATATGAAAGACCATTCTATATATTCTTGCTGACTGACTTCATTCAACAACCACTTGTTCCATCCATACCATGGCAAATTGTATGATTTTGTACTTTGATAGAGCTTCAATGTATTCTATTGTGTATATATGCCATAACTTCTCAATCCATACTTCCATAGTTGGGCACTGGGTTGTTTCCATATCTTGACTATAGTACTAAGAATCTCAATAAACATAGGTATGTATATAATTTTCCAAATTACTGTTTTTGTGTTTCAAAAGTAGATACCAAAGAGTACTATTCTTTTGTGGTTTTTGGGCCACACCCGGCATTGCTCAGGGGTTACTCCTGGCTGTCTCCTCAGAAATAGCTCCTGGCAGGCTCGGGGGACCATATGGGACACCGGGATTCGAACCAACCACCTTTGGTCCTAGATCGGCTGCTTGCAAGGCAAACGCCACTGTGCTATCTCTCCGGGCCCAAGAGTACTATTCTTAATAATTATTTTCCATCTGTATAGAATGTTTATTTAAATCCTCTGTTAAATTAATTGGGATATATTTTTTTTGTTTTTTTTTTTTTTGTTTTGGGGCCACACCTGTAAAGCTCAGGAGTTACTTCTGGCTATGCACTCAAAAATTGCTCCTGACTTGGGGGGCCATATAGAAAGCCAGGGGATCAAACAACAGTTCATCCTAGGCTAGCAAGAGCAAGGCAGAAGCCTTACTGCTCCATGCCACCACTCGGCCCCAGGATATTTAAATTTTATGAGTAAACTATACATATATTATAATGTGACATCTTATATGATTTGTAGTTCTCAAATATTATTTATTCTCTATTTTACCTTTTTATTTTTATGTAATTATTTTACATAATTTATTTTTTACATAAGTTAATTTTTATTCTTTCTTTTGCTATGCAGAGATTTTCATTTGGTATAATATCACATTATGAAATTTTTAATTTTATTTTTTATTGATGCAAGGTTGATTTCCCTGGTATTATATGTTTTAGGGCTATAATTTAACATTTCTTCAAAATATATGTTACCAGAAAAAACTCTACAGCAAAATACTGATATGCCTTTACTATAGTTCTTTGGATACTCTCCCTCCCCAATCTGGCAAACACAGTTCTGATTTGAAGGTTCAAAGTTTTGTTTTTATACTTTTTTTGTCTATTCCTTTGTTATCTTCCTCTATTTGCCACATGTGTATGAGGTCATAAAGTTGTTGCCCTTTCCCTCTGACTTATGTTATGCCATAATTTACTGTTTCACTCAAGGAGTAAAGTGCAAGATCATGTATTTTCTTATGGTGAAATAGTATTCTTCTACAGTTTCTTTATTAAAAGTAGCAAGTAGTACAACATCTGTCATTGCGTACTTGAGTTGTTTACAGATCTTGTACATAGTGGTGGAATGATCATTGATTTTCATGTATACATCTTTCTACTTAGTGTTTTTGTGCTATTTGGATAAAACCTAGAATTGGAATTTCTGTATAATATATTAGGTTTATTTTTAGTACTCCAAAAACTCTCCATATGTTTTTCATAAAAATTTACATAATGTAAATTACCACCCACCATGAAAGAGAATTCTTTTTCTGTCACATCAACACCAGAATTTCACAACTTCAAGGAAAACTATAAAACTAGTAAACAAAACAGCATGAATTGCACGCTTTCACATTTGTTTGTTTGTTTGTTTTGGCCACTGATTTATTTCTCCATGAAAAGCTATTTTCAGCATATTATGCTTAAGTATTTATAAAAAATTAACATTATGTAGTAGGTGATTTTTGCTCATTATTGACTGGCCTCCACCCAATCCTCTCTGAAGCCTGAATATATCACTGCCCCCTTACCTGGAAGATTTCTGCTAAGAAACCTGCTGTTAAATGGGAATTGATTTTCTTCTACTTAAAATTTTTTTTTCTGTTGCTGCTTAGAAAACTCTCTGTTGGACAGTTTTGCTCTGCTGTATCTCAGAGAAAGCTTTTAGCATAAGAAATTATTGTAAACATGGATAACCCAGTCTCTTAAACGTTTTGAGAGCTTGTTGATATTTTCCAAAGTGAATGTTAACTCCTTTTTTCTTTCTCTTCTAGACCTAAATTATATCAACTTTTCATTATTGGAATACCCTAGAATCATGTAGATTGTTTTGCTCCTTTCCATCACTTTTTCTTGCTTTGCCTTGACTGAGTTATTTTAGAGTTCTGTTCTCTTAACTCACTTACATTCCTTGAGATTAAATGCATATGCCTTAGATTGGCATTTTCACTTCATTCATTGAGTTCTTTAGCATAGTCATTCAGTTTTTATGTGAATTTTATTCTTATTTTTATGGCTTTTTTGTGGTTTAACTTAATAGCCTTTATAGTAATTGATTTAATGACTACCTTAATACTCTAATAAGCTAAGTCCCAATGTTTCGTAATTGGGGGAAATGTGTTTTTTATTGATATATCAATGGTTTACATAATTGTATAGGTTTTAGAGATAGAAGTCACACTTTCAATTGCATAGTGCCATAGAATTCCAAAGTATCAATATCTCTCTGGCTTATTTTGGATTTTCTTATAACCTTAAAAGTTCTTGTTATCAAGGGCTAGACTAATAGCACTGTGGATAGGGCATTTGCCTTGCATGCAGCCAATCTGGGTTTAAATCCTGACATCCCATATTGTTCCCAGAATTTGTCAGAATGATCTCTGAATGCACTGCCAGGAGAAACTTTTTGGCCCTGTAGGGTGTCCCACACCATCACCCCCACTAAAAAAAACCCTCCTAAAATATTGTTATTCTTTAGGTAATATTTTTGTAAATTTTCATTGGGCTATTTTCCCTGTCTTTGTATATGTAAAACTTCTGTACTTTTGTGCATACATAATTTAAATCTTTTCATTATCATGGCTCCAAAATACACCAAGTCAAATATTTTGTTTTGGCTAAGTTGCAATAATTGAGTCTGACAGAAGTAGTATGAATCAACTTTTAGAATACTAGACAGCAGAACAAATATGTCTCACTGTATGAAATAAATATTAAATTTGAGTATATTGAAAATTAGCATATACTATGAATAAACAATAAATATATCACTGTAATGATTCCTGGTTATTTTACAATGATAAAAATGCAACTTATTGCATTCCCATCTGTTGATCTCTGCTTCCACTTGTTTGGAAAGTGCAGTTTTCTCCTTGAAGATGCCTTTAGTCTCAATGTCATGGAGTGTTTTACCGACGTGTTGTTCTATATACCTTATGGTATCTGGTCTTATATCAAGGTCTTTAATCCATTTGGATTTTACCTTCTTTCATGATGTTAACTGGGGGTCTATGTTCACTTTCTTGCAAGTGGCTAACCAGTTCTGCCAGCACCACTTGTTGAAGAGATTTTCCCTACTCCACTTAGGATTTCTTGCTCCTTTGCCAAAAATTAGGTAATTGTATGTCTGGGGAACGTTCTCTGAGAACTCAAGTCTATTCCACTGATCTGAGGGTCTGTCTTTATTCCAATACCATGCTGTTTTGCAATTTCTAAGCATAGAGCCAGGAGTAACTCCTGAGCGCTGCCAAGTGTGACCACCCGGCAAAATGCAACTTCTGCTATATTTGAAATAATATTTCTTCTGATGAATCTTATAGTGGGACAAATCTTGCAATTGAACAAAGCTAAGTCTGGGATCATAAATGTGTTATCTAATTGATACCAGATTTATTTTCTATTGATGAAAGATTCTGTATATACTTATAATTTTATACATTTATAATATAGTGCATCAAGAAGAAAGTTTCATTACCTGAAGTAAATGGTATTTTGACCCTTATCTATCAATTAGTGTAACTTTATAATTCTGTTGAGATTTACTCTTTCATTCAGTTTTGAAGTAAGGCTGAAAAATTGTGAAAAATAAAAAGATTTTCTGAATGGTTGAAACATAGATATATATATATAGCTCATAAACAAAGTTTACTTCATTAATTCATATTTTTTCCTCCAGGGATATCTCCAAGACTGACTTGTTTCCATCTATACAACTTGAAGGATACATATGAGAGCTATATTCTATTTAAATTTTTATACGTTTATTTGCAATTTAAATTTATCTAGTAAAATTATACTTTATTAGTAATTATTCTAATGGTCATCTGCAGAATGTAGCATTTATAGCACTTTGAAGAGAACATTATCTGCCTCAGAGACATTCTTTTGCTTATTTATTGTCCTGTATGTTTGCTTGTTTTCCCAATACAAATCACAGAGGTCAAGAATGATAGAAAACATTTTCAGTAGCCTTTCTAAATTTTCTAATTCTCATGAATGTTGCTTAAACATTCAAATCTTATATAAATTCAGGTCACTGTTTTTTGTAGCAATTTAGTGTTTTCAATCTGCAATAAGAAAATCTAGAAAAAATGCAATTTGACTTGCAAACTCAATTTAAATCATACGCAAAGATTTTGTTTCTTTTTTCTGGAGTTAGGAATAAAGATTTAAAAAAAGTTCAAAAGTTCTACTAAAACAAAGATAAAAATTTCTAGATAATTAATTAAGTAAATAAAATATTCTATTGCAAGTAAGGGGGCATAATAACTGTCAATTTTGTTTCACCAAATATTCAGCTATTTACCTAGATCAATTACATTGGTTATACTTATATTTTAAGCTGCTTCTTACTATGTAATTAGTCCCTAAAATCTCATTACAATATTTTCATATAGATCCAATTTTTTTATAAAAACAAGTGGTAATTCAAGAATAATTCACCATTCCTGACATGAATTTATTCTTTTTTGAGATTAATTTTTACATAGTTGTAAAAATTTGGAATTAATTTTTTTGAGATTAATTTTTATATAGTTGTAAAAATTTGGAATGGGAGAACTTAAACTAAGAAAATTTAGATTATATAGTGAAACTATCTAATTGCTGTCTTTGCCCAATTATACACACTAAAAAGTTTAGCTGAGAAAAATTTCAGTTAAGCCACAATTATTCTTAGAAAACATAGCTGAATTATGATAATTCACATTTTTATCAAGTCTTACACATTATTGAATAAAGAATATTTTTTGCTTTGTAAATGAAGTCATTTTATTCCTTTCTCTCTTTTTCAGTATATGGAACCAAAAATTTCCATGGAAGAGGGTAGTAATTATACCTCAGTGGTCATGTTTGTTCTCTTGGGACTCACAGATGACACCGAGTTGCAGCTTACTCTCTTTCCAATCTTCCTAGGAATGTATCTTGTGACCTTATTCTGGAACCTTAGTCTGATTATCCTAATCAGAATGGATTCACACCTGCACACACCCATGTACTTTTTTCTCAGTTTCCTTTCATTCATCGACATCTGCTATTCTTCTTCCATCAGCCCAAGAATGCTATCAGACTTCTTCAAAGACGAAAAAGTAATTTCCTTCCTTGCTTGTGCCACCCAGTATTTTGTTGCGTGCTGGATGGCTCTGACAGAGTGTTGCCTCTTGGCTGCCATGGCTTATGACAGATATGTGGCTATTGGGAATCCACTACAGTACTCAACCATCATGGCGCCTGGGCTCTGTCAAAAGATGGCTGCTGGAGCACTAGGGAGTGGTTTGTTTAACAGTTTATTTCAAACAATCCCTTGCTTTAATCTCTACTACTGTAAATCCAATGTTGTTCAGCACTTCTTCTGTAATTTACCTCAGATTATTACCTTGTCTTGCTCTAGTCCCTTCATCACTCAAATAATTCTTTTTCTGGAAGCTCTAGTTGTTGGGTTGGGTTCCTTATTCATTATTTTATTATCCTATGGTTTTATTACAGCTTCGATCTTGAAAATATCTTCCATCAAAGGCAGTCTTAAGGCCTTTAATACCTGTGCTTCTCACCTTGCAGTTGTAGCACTCTTCTATGGCACAGCTCTGGCTGTGTATATGCGCCCTAGTTCTAACCACCCTAGGAAACAAGACAAAGTATTGTCAGTGTTCTATGTTATTATTATTCCCATGTTAAATCCTCTCATCTATAGTCTGAGGAACAAGGAGATCAAAGAGGCCCTTAAGAGAGTGATGAAAAGGATGAGATATGTACCTCACTAGGAATATAATTCAGACAGGTATTATTAACATTAACTGGAATATAGGGTAAAATTTTTCAGTGACATTTTGGAAGATACTAGAGTAGTTCATGAGAGAGAATGAAAAAAAAATCAGTCCTTGATTCTTAAGCCATTTTGTTCAGCAGCCACCAAAACTGGTCCTTTTTATCAAGCAAATGACCTTCATGCCTTTTCTATACACTTGTTTCCATGATTAGATCTAGATACAGCCTATGTTTTGAGAACAGAGTTAATAATACATTTAAATAAATGAAAAAATATTGTGTGCCACAGAGAATAATTTTATTTATTGATTTTTAATTCCTTCAATTGTAATTGTATTAAATTAAGCTTTTTATACTTAAATAAAAAGAAAAATAATGTGCATCATTAAGTACATACAATTAAAATAATTATATATTACATTTTAATCCTGACAGGAACTAAAGAAGAGTGAGAAAATCTCCAAACAAGCAAAAAAGCATATAATATAAATTTAAAAACTTTAGATAAGAGCCTATAAATGGCACATGAAATTAATAGAAGATACTAAGTTTATTCTACGGTTATTTGTTATTAATTTTGATTATTTGAATGAGTGATATTGGGCCACATCCATGGATGCTCAAAGTCTGCAAGCTCTGTATTAAAGAATCATTTCTAGTGGTGCATTGTTTTGGTTTTCTCTTGTAGTTAAAAATTTATTCCTTCAGAATTTATCTCAAAGAAATGTACTATTAAAACATTAGTAAAGTGATTTTAGAAAGCAAAAATTTCTAGCTTATTCCTCAGAATACAGTAAAATCCTCAGTGAAATTTTAACACACTAAATCCAACAATAAATATATAAAGATCATATTTCATACTAAAGTTGAGGATCTATGTCAGATTGCAAGGATGTTTCAACATTGCAAGACAACTAATGTATAACAACAAAATAAGATTAAAATGATATGATGTTGCAAAAACAAAATCATGCGATTTGATCTGACATGGATTGAGTTAGAGAATATCATGAGAAGTAGTCAGTTGGAAGGAAGGGGATAGATACAGATTGATCTCCCTCATATATGATGCTAGAAGATACACAGTCATGTAGCAACAAAGGGTAAAATGCAATACAATAAGAGAAGTAATACACAAAATGAAGTTGGATAAAGAGTTTTTTAACAAAAGGGGGCATTGGAAATCTTGGGGACGGGAGGAGTGACCACGGGTGATGGAAGTAACATTGGAATTAAGCAAATGGGAACCATCATTAACAGTATAGTAAATGATAGTTCCTCAATCATTAAAAAAAGCTTAAAATATTATCTTACAATAGACACAGAGAAAGCTTTTGAAAGAATTCATTATTCATCAAAATTGATAATTCATTATCAATATTCAATAACAATTCTCAAGAAAATGTGATAAAAGATGTATATATCTCAACATAATATAAACCATAAAGGATAAAAAATATATACTCACCTTTAAATTTTTTCTTACTGGAGAAAAGCTGAAAACTTTTTCTATATCAGACACAAGATACTCCTGACACTATTATTCAACATGTTTTGAAAGTCTAAGCCACAGCAATTAAGAAATAAGAGAAAATAAAAGTGATCCAAATGAAAGAAGAGTAAATAATAAAACTGTTACTATTTTTGGAAAAACCTAAGATTTCCAGCAAAATTTGTTACAGGTAACAACTACTATTGCATGATTTTAGAATATAAAATCAACACAAAAATCTATTGCATTTCCAGGTGGAGATATCTTTTTCTTTTTCTTTTTTTTTTTGGTTTTTGAGTCACTATTGGCATCTTTTCGGGGTTACTCTTGGCGCCCCAGAAGTTCGATTTTGCTGCAGCAGGAAGACGTTCCAGGGCTGCCGTGGTGAACCCTATTTCTTTTCATTGGAGATCCTTTTGTGTAAGTGTGTAGGTGTGTGTTGGCTCTATTTCCTTGAACTCTTCTTTCTTCACTTCCTTTGTCACCTCCCATCTTTCCCTCATCTATTCCTTTGATTTTCTATTTCTCCCATTATGGATGAGCAGCAAACCACCCCTTTGTCTCTTACTCTGGACCACTGGTCAGAAGTAAGGACTTGCTCACGTTGTCTGTGGTTCTCTGTTCCGTGTTTTCTTTGATTTAAACATGGAGGGAACCTCTAAGAAGAAAAAAAAAAAAAACACGCTACCTCTCCGTAGGCCAAAAAATTGTGTGTTAAACTGGCTTTGTTATTCTAGGGACATGGCAGAGGGTAATGGAGGTCATAAACTCCAGATTTCTTAATGGCCATCAGGGATAAATTTTCCCTGGAGAATTTCTGGACTTTGAAATCACCTAGCTTTCCTGCCATGTGTTAAGGCCAGAAAAAGAAAATGAACATGGCCCCTTTTTGGCTGAAGAAAAAATAAGTGCCTTTTTTTTTTAAACTCCCCAGCCTTAAGTTTATCTGAAAAAAAGGAATTCACCCAGTCCCCAGGGCAACAGCTATTATCCTCCCAGACTCACCTGGCTGAAAAATGTGGGTGTATACAAAGTAATTCCAGTGGGTCCTTTACATATCAAAGAAGAATTTAGTTAATGGTTTGAAAGTCAGAAAGAAAGAAAAAAATAAAATAAAATTGTTGAGCATTTAAATTTCTAACTTAGAAGTTTCTTAAAATGAACAATTAGGTGAAAATGTTGCAAATTATTGTGATTGGCCTTTTTAAATAATATTGTTAATTTTGTGAATGCATGTTATTGTTACAGTATCAATTCCATGTGGAATTTATCTCACCAAACTTAATGGTGGGTTTTAAGGTAGCTTTAATGTAAAAATCTTGATGGTACTAGGTTGTGAATACCTAAAGAAAAAGGAATCAATAAAATGTGGTCCCGCTAGGTGCAAAAATATTCAGCAAAGTAATTCCAAAATGGCAGCAGACAATTTAAAGCTCTGTTCCTATGGCCCTAATGCTGAGTTTTAGGCTGTAAATTTGAAAAGCTGATCCTTAAGGAAAGGCTGGCTCTAAGTTGAGTGCACGTGGCTGTTTTTAGCAGCAAAACCACTCCCAAAGGATGAGTGGAGAAGTTAAAAAAAAAAAAAAGAAGAGAAGGAGCCGGAAAAATGGCATGAAGGTAGGGTGTTTGCCTTGCATGGAGAAAGGAAAGTGGCTAATTGCAAAAAGTTTAAGGATGTGCAGAAGAAATTAAAAATGTGTACTAGGAAAAATCTGTATAATCAAAGTAAATGATTATTATTATTATTATGCCTTTAGGTTAACATAAAAGAAATGTAAATGTTTTTAAGCATGTTATAGTGTTTTCATGCTATTAAGTGAAGAATGGGGTAATAAAAAATCTTATAAACATCTAAAAATAATAGTAATAATAAAATCTATTTTTAAGAAAAATAATCAAGAATTTAAAAGAATCATTAAGGTTCAGTTTAAAAGTTTTTGAAAATGGGTGATTGGGGGGCCGGGCAGTGGTGCTGGAGGTAAGGTGCCTGCCTTGCCTGCGCTAGCCTAGGACGGACCGCGGTTCGATCCCCCGGCTCCCATATGGTCCCCCAAGAAGCCAGGAGCAACTTCTGAGCGCATAGCCAGGAGTAACCCCTGAGCGTCATAGGGTGTGGCCCAAAAACCAAAAAAAAAAAAAAAAAAAAAAAAAAAGAAAATGGGTGATTGTTGATTATAAGTTCTTTAAAAATCTAAATCTGCCAGAAATAGTGAGCATTCTTCCTGGTATTCAGAATTAATTTGTGTAATGTAAAATGCTGGTGCCTTCTGCCTATAAACTGAAGCCAGAAGACTAAATAAACTTCTATTTTCTATATGGTTAAATAATATTTGCCTTTTCTTTTTTCCTAGAACCTTTCAGTACCATTTTATGTCATGGCATCATGTTGTTTTGCACAAGATACAAGCAGATGGCTTTCCTCTCTGCATGAGGAGTAATCCCAATGCAGACAGGAAATCCTAAAATTAGTGAGGGGACCCCAAAGCCCTCTTTCAGAGGAATAATTGGAGGTGAGGTGGTGTGACAAGCAGGCACCCTTATGCATTTGGCTGTAAAAACCAGAAAGACACCGAAATGAATGGCCTGAGTAAGAAAATTGGAGATTTCCTAGAAGATTCTGAAGAGGCACTAACTGACCACAGCCTGTGGGCCCTGCTCTCACCCTCCACCTTCAGTCTCAAGAGAAGAGGATTCAAGGTCAGTCTCTTCCAAATCTGAAGAGAAGTGGAACAGACGGGCCATCTCTGGAAGTTCCTGCAAGAGGGTAAGATGCCCACAGCCATCCTCAAGATCATCACGCTAAACTGACCAACTCATCAGCCAAACCTGAGTGACTGTGACATGATAAACCTGCTGTGTCTATAACCTATCCTCAGAAAAGCTCTGTAAGTAGTTGGGGTGCCCCAGATGGAGATTTCTCCAACAATGCTGTATATTGTGCAAAAGGAAAAAGCCAAAAGTTATTCAAATATCTGGCAAGGTACAAGGTAAAGAGAATAACTATTTTTGTAACTAATTAAAATTCTAGTGGGCCTAACTTAAAACCCACTTCTTTGAAGTAACTTATGTGAAAATGTTCTTGCTAGTTGTACTAGACCAAATCATAAATTGCAAATGCAAGAATTAGTCTAACTAAAGTAATTCAAAGCTGTTTATTAATAATACTATGATGCTTTAATTACTGGTGTTTAATTTGTGCTATCATTACAGACAATAAGGATAGCTGTGCCATTCAAGTTGTTCCATTTACTGCTCCAGGGCCTGATTGGGTTAAGTAATATTCCCCTACCTAATTAATCTGATCCTTTTCAGGTGTTAAGACTGCAGAAGTAAACCGGTTAACTGCTCATTTAGGAAAATATGAGATTTCACCCTATCTAGAAATTGAAACTACAGTCCCTTGCCAGCCTGAAGTAGCTACAGAAAATTGATCTTCGACCACTTTCCCTTTAATGACTTCTAGGGTGATGAAATCTCTAGAAAAAATATGAAGCAAAATAGTCATCAGAAAAAGCTAGCAGGGAAATATGGGGAAAAGAAATGCCACAAAAATCATAAGCCAAGTTGACAATTAAAAATAACATTATGCCTATCTATCCCAAAGTTTGAAGCAGGTAGCAAAAATAAACCAACCCTAACATTTAACAAAGATGGGTAGTATAAGGAAAGGAACAAAAATTATGCTTCCCTTGGTAATGTTAAGAGTAAGAAAATTATTGCTAGATATGACATTTCTTCATCTCTGTCTGACACAGTGCAGGAAAGGCAACTGAAGATAAGGGCTCTGTTGTTTTCTCTACCCCAATAGCCCTTTATGTTGCAAGATTGAAGAAAAGAATGCAGAAACCTCCTTATCTTCGTGGTGAAATTCACAGCCTGAATAAAAAGAAAGCCCTGAAGAACCAGCTGAGTCAGCTCATAGGACCAGAACATAAGGCAGACAGTCCTCGTGTTCCTACAGCAATGACCATAACTGCACAGCAACTAGCAAGAATGACACCTTCTTACCCAGACTATGGATAAGGGGGGTTGTGGGCCTGGCCACTGGGGGAGCAAGGCTAGAAATATCAATAGACAGGTATAACAGGCTCTCATAACAGTTAATTTTAGATGTAAAGATGGCATATAAATCTATTAGTGATCTGCAGGATCAGCTCGACTCCTTGGTTGAAGTGGTATTAAAAACAGGTGAGGGTTAGATTTAATCTTGGCTGAAAAAGGAGGGCTTTGCATGGCCTGACAAGAAGAATGTTGTTACCATACTAACAAATCGGGAGTAGTGTAAGACAGAATTAAACACCATCAAGAGGAGCTGGCCAAAAGAAAAAAAAAAAAGAAGCTATTAGACGGTCCCTTATGGTCTTTATGGGGTGGAATTCTCCCCTATCTAATATCCCTACTGGTGCCCCTTTTGGGACTCTTACTCCTGGTAGCCATGGGGCCATGCATAATCAATCGCCTCATTACATTCATTCGGGCTCAGGTTGAGGAAGTCAAGCTCATGGTATTACGCCAACAGTACCAAGAATTAGCTCACGCAGACAACTCTGACCAGGAATATCAGGAGATGGAGGCCCCCTATCACAATGGCTTCTAGGATTAGAAGCCTTACTACAAGAAGTGGGGATTGAAAAGGAAAGTCAACAACTAGTTACATCAGCCCCCACAGCTGTAGCTCATAGACCTTGAAGGTCAGGATTTGTAACCAGAATTCTGTAATTTTCTATGCTTATACCTGCTTTTTTTTGTATCTAACCCTTTTTGTCCTAACGAGGAAGTTTATACCAACCTTAAGCTCATGCCCTTATAAGGAACTCGTATTACCTTAGTGGATGTCATGTCCTTATAAGGAACTCGTATTACCTTAGTGGATGTCATGCCCCTTTAAGGAACTCGTATTACCTTAAAATGTCTCAGTGAATGTTATGACCTTATAAGGAAGCCATCCCTCCCTGCTCTCCCCCCCCCTTCTTATGGTATATAAGGATGAAAAAAGAAATCCACGTGGTCCTTTGCCTCTGTTCGGTTCTGGATGGGCACTGGACCCTGGCCGGCCAGAATAAAGGACCAACTTGAGCTTTTGCCTGAGTGACCATCTCTTCATTTCTCTGTGTCGGAACAGCATCTAGACTGTTCTTTAAAATATTTAAAAATCCAGAAAATAAAAGCAAATTATGATCTGACTAAAATATATAAATTAATATTTAAACAATTGCCTAAAAGTATAGCATGCTGTTCAAAATATAGTGAAAGAAAAATTCTTAAAACTTAAAACAGTAGAAATCATGAAGATTTCACTGTCCATGAATGGAAGTATTGCATCTACCTTTTTGGGGAGAACATTTGAGACTATGAAAGAAAAAAGTTACTTTTGTGTATTGTACTTATGCATGATGCCAGCAGGGATCCTTAGATGACTTGCCTGAAGTGTGTGGGCAGGGGAAGGGAATCTGCAGCTCTCTCTACCTACATCTGTGACTAACCAGGACAAGTGGCTGAGGATATGTAGGACTGTGAGTCTTGCACTTTGTAGGAAAGGAAAGTCAGTCCTAAATCTTTACCCAGGTCCATTGCCTCAAAATATTGATGGTTGAGTTGGAACAATTTACACTATTAGAAAGAGTCATTGCCATTGGTGGTGGGAAATGCGCACTGGTGAAGGCTGTTGTACATTGTAACCTAATTCCGTCATGAACAACATTATCTGTGGTTTAAAAAAATGGTAGTATGAACAATCTTGTAACCATGGTGTCAAAATAAAGAAATATTATTAAAATAATAAATAATAATGAGGCTGGAGAGATGGCACAGCAGTAGGGCTTTTTGCCTTGCACGTGGCTGACCCAGGACAGACCATGGTTCGATCTTCCAGTGTCCGATATAGTCCCCCAAGCCAGGAGCAAAAGTGTCATTGCATATCACTCTGAACTTTACATCTATAAATGTATAATTTGTTTGGGAATTTGTTAGTATCAACACTTACTGTGTTAAATTCCTTTCGAATTTTTCACAGACGTTTCACTTGACAGTGTGGAGAAACCAGAATAACTGTAAGATAGAGGCTGTCAACATATCAGAGAGAGAGAAGCAAGGGACTTTGAAAAATCACAAACTTCATGGAAACAAACAATTCAAGAACAAAATTGATGACATAATGTCTATATATTTATGTACAAAATAAATGAGTTTTAAGAGACCCCATGTAGAACTATCATAATTGTGCTGCCATGTAAAATAAATTAGATTGCACTAATGAATTATGGCAAGGAATTGGTTTGCATTTTTTTCAGATCTATTAAACTTATTCAATTATTTTGGACAAAAAGTCCATTTTATATAATTTCGAATTGTGTTCCTAGTGTTGCCAGAACTAATTAAATGAACTATAGGTTTTCTAGCCCTCTTCCCACTTTTATTTATTTTTTTTTATTTGTTGGTTTATGGCCACACCTGGTGATGCTCAGGGGTTACTCCTGGCTATGCACTCAGAAATTGCTCCTGCCAGAAGGACCATATAGGATACTGGGGATTGAACTGCAGTTCGTCTTAGGTTAGTGTGGTCAAGGCAGATGCCTTATCACTTGCACCACCACTCCAGCACCCTTCTTCCCACTTTAAGTTAAAATGTATTGACATAGTCTAAATATTTTCATCATTCTTCAAGTTATTTCATCATATCTAGAAAAAGGCTATGGCACAGGATCTTTTGCATAACTAACATTTAAGTACAAAATCAGTGAGACATTTTCACATATTTGAAATCATATAAATTCTTGCTCTTAGGATAAGCTCACCTTTATAATTTGTCCCTTGTTTAGGCTACAGGATCTTACTAAACAGTATAATCATTTATACCATTATATTAAGGAACTCTCATATTAAGGAACTCTTATTTTACTTTGACAAATCATGAGGCTGAACTAAGAGTAACTTGCAAACTTGTAATTCAAAAAATAAATTATGTTAAAGGAGAGGAACAATCACTCATCAATGATATTTTCCTGAGACAGACAGCAGCAGGAATAGCAAACTTCTAGCAGCAAATATGAATTCAGTTTACTGCAATAGAACAAGTCTCAGTGCTCTACTTTTTTATTTACTTCTTAATTTTTTTTTATTTATTAGAGCCTAGGTCACTTTTACTTCTTGACATAAAAATAATTTTTAAAAAGTATGTGTATGGGAGCAAGAGTATAGTGGGCAGGGCATTTGCCTGGCATGCAGCAGAACCAGATTGTAACCCTGGCACCACATATTGTACCCTAAGCCTGCCAAGAGGCCCGCAGCCATCCTTGTCTTTTTCCCCTGACTCCAGGCCTTCCCTGGGTGCCAGCTCAGATGGCCAGAAGTGGGTTCAGGTGGACTCTTAGTGGTCCTCAGGTTCCCCCCTCCCTCTGTACTCCAGGGGGGAGGTGCATGGGGAGGAGGGTGGGCAGACATCTGGCTTCTGGTTTCCTCTTTGATTCTGGAGACCAGCTCTTGCCAGGTATGGGGTTTGGGGAGGCCCCATACCAGAACCTTTCTCCCTAGCCTGGGGAGTGCTGGGAGGCTTGGCAGGCCCTCAGCCATCTTTGTCTTTTTTCCCCTGACTCCAGGCCTTCCCTGGGTGCCAGCTCAGATGGCCAGAAGTGGGATCAGGTGGACTCTTAGTGGTCCTCAGGTTCCCCCCTCCCTCTGTACTCCAGGGGGGAGGTGCATGGGGAGGAGGGCAGGCAGACATCTGGCTTCTGATTTCGTCTTTGATTCTAGAGACCAGCTCTTGCCAGGTATAGGGTTTTTCTCCCCTGGACTTCAGTCTTTCCCTGGACATCGGTCTAGGTGGACTCTATAGGGGTAAACAGGCTTTCCCCCTATCTCTCCCTACACTAATGGGAATGCTCTCTGGGAGGAGGGCAGGCTGTTCTAGCACTGGTTTATATTGGGACAGTCAGTGGAAATTTTTTCTCTTTGTTTTCATATTGATATTATTGTGTGCATATATTCTATATATCCATAATATCCATCTTGTACTGGGACCTTGATACTGCCCTACAAAGCTCATTTCTAATATTTTACTGCCTCAGTCCCAACCCTTACTTTCCCTCATCCTCCCATGTAGGTGCAGCTAATGGCATGAAGCTCACCACATAGAATAAGTGCAGTTAGAGAAATAACTACACTGAAAACTACCATAACAATGTGAATGAATGAGGGAAAAAGAAAGCCTGTCTCAAGTACAGGTGTGGGTGGGGTGGGGAGTAGGTAGATCTGGGGAATTGGTGGTGGGAATCCTGACACTGGTGAAGAGGGGTGTTCTTTACATGACTGTAATCATACAAGTACAATTATATTTGTAATCATGGTGTTTAAATAAAGATAATTTAAAAAAAACCTGCCAAGAGTGATTCTTGAGTGCTGTTAGGAGTAAGCCCTAAACACTGCTGATTGTGGTCCCAGGCTTCCCCCAAAAGCTGTATGCTCATGGCAACTGCTTATTACAAAACCCACAATATGGGAACAAGATACGGAAACCTTCTTGTCTAATTAGTTTTACTTTAGATAGGATGCCATAATAAATACCCAGAAACATTACAAAGAATTGTATTAGAAAAAAAGAAATAGAGCTAGATATTTTCTTTCCTATGAGAATAATTGCTTGGAGATCAAGACAAGAAGGGACTAGGCAGTTGTTTGATATTTCTTTCTTCAAATCATACTTGTCAAAAATTGGCTAATTCTACTGCTCATGGCAATTGGTTATAAATTTCATTTACTGTACACTGTTATGTCATCATCCTTTTACACTTAGGCATAGGAAATAAGCCATGTTTATCTCATGGCTTTTTGATATTGGATTCAGGTAAAGAATTGAAAATATATATTATATATGTACATATATAGCATATTATAATGTATAACATATACTACATATGTATATATTATGCTTTGCTAATAATGTCCACTTCTATTTTTCAAAGTTATTTTATCAGCTAGCTATGTTATCTTGGGCGTATCCCCTATATGGCCTGTTGGAGTTAGTATGCTCGTTTCATTGAATATCTTACTGAGAATTTAGAAAGTATTTTTAAAAAAACAATCAGTGATTTGGTTATAGTATATTGTTTTGGAGAAGAATTTTGAAGTAACTAAGGCTTTAATTATAAAAAACATCAAGGCAAAACATGTGCTATAATTGCAATGTAAGAATCAGTGAGAAATAACCCCCCCAAAACTAAGAAATTTTCATTCTAGACATATGGCTTTATTCATAATTAAATTGAATGCAGAATATTCTATGTGAATAAAGTAGAATGCTTATTTATCATAAATATCACCACCATCAAAAATGAGATCTAAAAATATAAAATGTATTGACCAGGTACATGAACAACTAAACTGGTCATTCTGAAGATATTTCACAGCTTCTTGTTATGTCCATTCACTCATATAGTAATCTTAAGTCTGGTGTTCTATCAACTAAATATAAACAGTATTCTGAAAATGTCCTTTTCTATTGCTATCATTTGTATCTGGAGCTTTAGTTAGATATTTGTTATATCTTGCTAATCAAATGTTCCATTGTAACATCCATTATTTGTATTTCTCTATTCGGTTCTATTTAATTTTTTTCAAATGTACTTTTCTTTCAATACTTCTATCCTAAATCATGCTGAGTTTTAATACATCTACTGAATTATCAAATTTTAATTAAGAATTGTATATTTTCTTTTAAAAATTTCATTTTAGGATTTTTTTGTTTGTTTTAGGGACACACTGTGCTGTGCCCAGGGGTTCCTACTGGTTCTGTGCTCAGAAATTACAATTTGCAGTCTCAGGGACCACAGGAGATAGAAAGTACTGAGCTCAGATTGATCAGATGTGCAGCAAACACTCTATCTGATAGCTCTGGCCCCATTCACTACTAGGTGAATTTATTTATTTATTTATTTATTTATTTAGACTAATGTTGCAGGCAAGAAGATTTGGAGGTGGGGTAGAACAGGTAATGTAAATTGGGTTAAACATTGTCTGAAACCTAAACAATTCCTAAGGCATAAATACTTGAGACAAAAGACCCATTTCTGGAGTTCAGAAATCTATTGAGATGCAGATATGTGTATCCCAGGAACAAGGATGGTTTATGAAAGAAGAGATGTCTGCACCCCTGGGAGGAAGGATGCACCAGGGTAACACAAAGAATATCTAAGTATCATTTAACTTTTCCTAGCTCTCCTCCTTGGCAACTGCTCTAGAAACAGACTAAGGGGAGTTGGGGGGCTACAGCTTGGAGGGAAATTGTATATAAGCTAACTTGGCAAAGGAACTGCAGCTCACTTGTCTGCATTTCTTCTTGAGATTGTTTTTACTTAGTTACCTGGGATATGTACTTTATACTCTTTACAATTTGAAGAAACCAGTGTTCTCTCTTGAGCATGTATCTTTATCTAACTCACTCCTTCCCTCCCTTAATTTTCTAAAAAAATTAGCATTATTGCACTATTCTTCTATCTGTGAGGGAAAGACCACGAATTTGAAATGTCTGGGTAAGAGAGTTGACTTTCTTTTTCTGCAAACAGCTGTTGGATCTGATATCACAGTCTAACCTATGAACTAGAACACTCAAGATGCAATCAAGCAGAGAGCTTTTATTAAGAGACACAAATCAGCATGCTGGGGTCAACCAGGCACAGTTGGTGACCCTGGTTCTTTTATATTTTTACTTTTATACCCATTTTAGAGCATTTTCAAATGGGCTTGGTGACCTTTGCCGATATTGGCTAACTCAGGCAATGGTCCTCAAACTATGGCCCGAGGGCCACATATTGTATTTATTCCCATTTTGTTTCTTCACTTCTAAATAAGATATATGCAGTGTGCATAGAAATTTGTTCATAATTTTTGTTTTTACTATAATCTGGCCCTCCAACAGTCTGAAGGACTGTGAACTGGCCCCGTTTAAAAAGTTTGAGGACCCCTGGAAGCCTTATATAGTGCAAGGTGATCTGTCAGGAAAGAGCAATACCTAAATAAGGGCCTCATGGTGGTTGCAAGCAGGATGTTGACTGGGGGTAAGGAGATAAGAAGTAACTGTCCAGCTGTTAGTTTGGGCGATCAGTTAGCTTGGGTGATGGCATTTTCTGGTAACTTACTGCTTCATTTACAGAAAGAGGGCTCACGCACCACCTGGAGCTTGTCATGACTTGTGTCTGGTCCTTTCAGAGCAATAGTTTTCTCCATTCTGGGTTCTGTGGGGTCCTGGGTTCTGAGCAAGGAGTGACTCCATTTTGTAAAGGCCACATGTCAGGGTTCTCTTAGATTCTGAACGAGGAAACCACCATTTTGTAAGGACCACATGTTGTAAGCCACATGTTAGATTTCCTCAAGCCTGTTTCCATTAACACCACCCCAAGCTACTTGGTCATACCAGTAGCCTATTGAGAAAGGACATAAAGGAGGAGTAGAAAGGTATACTAGACAACAGCTAGTCATTTTAAAGATCATCAAAAAGCTAGAACTTCCTTATATCTCCTCCATATATAATCTGATTCAGGATTATTCATGGATGGGTTTGTCTCCTTCTAGAGATGAGCCTGACCAATCAATTCAGAACTATTGGTAGATGAATAAGAGTTTGATTGTTTTACTCCATTGTGTGGTCTTGTCCTTCAAATTTAGACCCTAACCCTAATAGGTTCCACAATTCTTAAGGTGGCAGTGATCATTTCTGAAATCAGGCAGAAGGTAGCACAAGTGGAATTCAGATGCCTTGTGGGGCTAATGAAACCTGTGCTTTGTACCTTGCAAGTACTTTTTGCAGACTTATCTTAGAATTTTCCAGACACTTCCCTGGGTTACAGAAAGTAGGAAGAGAGGGAACTGGTATATGGTGATGATGCATCTCTCCTTTCCACTTCACTTAAGCCACTCAGGGAATCCCTCACTGGTGGGAGTCATACCTCTTATTGTGACAGTGAGTCTCTTTGGTATTCTATGGTTTCCAGGTTCTTCGCTATTTTCAAGAATGAAAATATTGAGTAATGAGGTTGCTCAGACTCAGAGTTAGAATGCAGGTAAATGTACTAGAAAGTCAAGAAGAAGGAAAAGGAATTACTCACATGGGGAGTAATTTAGTGGAGGACTACTCAAAATATAGCTCATTTTATGGGAGTGTCAAGGGAAAATTGAGTCTTTGTGCAGACCTTAAAAAGACGTTTTGCTTTTCTTATTAATTGATAAAAATGTTACCAAAAACACAAGGATCCTACAGAGTGATCTGGCTGACTTGAGTCCTTTGGATTTAGTCATTTTTAGCCATTGACTAAAAATTTTAGCCATTGACTAGCATTATGTATTATCTTAGTTGGACTAGCATTATTGGACTAGCATTATGTATTATCTTAGTTCCTCAGTGAGCTCCTGAGTTCAGTAGCAGAATTCCAGGGTCCATTTAGGAATGTTTAAGTCTGAGCTATTGGGGATGAGTTGTGTGTTAGGTCAATAGAGGACAGACAGAACTGCTGGGAAGGGGAAACTAAGGCTTCCTTTTTCTCCACTGGCAATACTATAAATAAAATTAAATTTTAGAAAAAAATGGAGTTCTTCCAATATAATTGAATTGGTTTAATTGATCTGGGAACTATAGTGAATTCCTTGCCAGAATTCATTCTTGCAGGCTAATGTATATACATGACATCAAAATAATGATAGGATCTGTGTTGATTTCTCAAAACTCATTTATATTATACACAAGTATAAAAACCTTATTTCATTCATTTTGTTCTTGAATAATGTTTGCTTCCATGAAGCTTGCAATTTTCATGGTCCCTAGGTTCTTTCTCTGACATTTTGACAGTTTCTATCCTGCAGCTATTCTGGTTTCTTCAAACTGTCATACAGAAATTCTGTGCTAATTCTGAAAAAGGAACTTATCACATTTACTTATGAGAGATAAATTAATACATTTTCAAACAAACTATACATTTATACATGTTAAGTTTTGAGATATATGTAATGTAGTATTAGCTAATAATGTAAAATTATTCAGACTTGATAATTCATAAGTGAGTGAGAGGGGCAGATAGGGAAGGAATTTCACATGGTAATAAGAGAGCAAAGAACCCTGAAAGGTAAAAAATAAAGTTCTCTGGATATAATAAAACTAAGAAATGGGACTTGAGGGGGTCACCCTTTTACTAGTCTTAAGCTGCAAACAACATCACTCTCAGAACCTACCATCCCTTTGTGTACATGTTGACCAGATATCTATAGCGCATCTATAGCCCAGAGAAGGCTGGACCCCTTTCCAATAGACTTTCAACAGGAATAAAGACCTGAGATAAAAAGTCAAACAAGAGCATCCACTCATTGCCGGCTTACTCCTGAAAAGTCCTGACACTAAGTTGGCCAGTAAAGGGTCATCAGGATCTCAAGAAGGTTGAAGGCCTCTCCAGCAATGCTGCTTCTAAAGTCGGTTAGAAGGATGAGAAAATTCTCTGCTACGGTGTGAGATAACATGCACAGAGACACTGTGGAGGTTCTGTTAGAACAGTTCCATGTTTATTGAAAGAGGCAAGGATTTATATAAAGTGCAAGTGGCTGAAGCTGATCAAAGGATTAATTCCATAAAACAACAATGTCAATTGGGTTTACTATACTTTAAGGGAAGCAGTATACTTTATTTTAGGTATGTCCTATTTTTCTAAGGGTTGGTGCCATTGGTTAATCCTGTTTTTGTAAAAATGTCAGGACTGAACAAACAGCTTGTGCCTTTCCCTTATCATGACTATGTTTTATCAGAGCACATTCTTTTATTGAGTGAGGGTGGGGAAAGGAGATGCAAGACTGACATCACATTTCTTTGCTTAGCAGGGGTGAGGACTGGAGATGCAAAGCTGGGGGGACAACAACTCACCCGACCCTACCAACAGGACACTTACCTAGGTATAAAGCCCCAGGTGGGCAGGCTGAGAAAAAAATTCTATAATAATCAACTTAGAACAAAGGAAGTACATGCATGTGTTGCCTGGGTAGATGCTGTATGTGTCACTTGCATCTCCCCTCTTGAGAGGTGCACTTTCATGTTAGGATTTGTACAGGGCTCTCTTCTGCTTTGGGGAAATCCTGCTCTCTCTCTCTTGAGCATGCTACTCCACCTCATTCTCCCTCCCCTTCCTCAGAATTTCTAAATAAAGCCTGTTTATACTTCACTGCTCATCTCCTCCTAAAATTCTATTCTGAGAGAAAAATTAACAGACCTGAAAGTACTAAGAAAGGTCTAGAATTGACTTTCTGTTCCTTCAAAGCAAAACCCATATTCCTAGATCTTTCCACTATTCCCTGATGGCAGAAGTAGATTGAGAGAAAGCAATAGATTTCCTTTCTTAAAGTTGCTCTCCACTCACATAATATATCTGGGGACTCTCATGGACCTCATGATTATGTAGCAAAGAAGTCGCTTCAGCTTGTTAAGTTTTATTATCCACATTCATAAAAATTAAGTACATGCAATATTTCCATTTGGGTCATTCTATTTCCAAATGAGATTTTATTTTGCATGGAAAGTGAAAACCTTCATGGCCTTCATTTGTTCAGTTTTAACTCTTTTTATTTCACTAAATTTTAAAGAGTATCCTATATTTATTTATACTTAGCAGCTATTTAAGTAACTGAAGCTTTTTATACTGTTATAATTTGATGCTATTTATTTACCTTTAGGTATCTGTGTGCTAATTGATTTTTCAGTTTGCTGTTTTCTTTAAAATTTATCTTTACTGATCATTTATACCTTAGTCAATGAAATGCTACTCAGTCATAAGAAAAAAGTAAAAAAGAAAAGACCATACAGTGTGCTGTTATGTGTGAGGAAAAAGAGAGTATTAGGCTGAGTTAAGAGATTCAAAAGGAAAAAGGAAAAATACCACATAATCATTCTCATGTATGGAATATAATAAAACACAGTAAGGGAAGAGAAATTGGTTAGTGATTAGAGAAACCGAGTCAGTCTATAGAAATGAGTTTGTTAGATATATGATCACTAATAGTAAGCTAGACAAAGAGGGGACCACCTACTCTAGATTCCCGGGGGGTGATGGTGGGGGATATGAGTTGTAGGAAAGGAACGGGGATGGGGGAGGACAAATTTGGTGATAGGTATTTCCCTGAATCAATGTTAATATGTACCTAAAATACTACTGTGAACGATATGTAAGCCAATATGATCAAAATAAAAATAAAAAAATTGAGTTTGTTAAAGCAAGTGAGAGGTGGAAAAAGGAACCTAGGGTGATTTAGGGATGCTGACATTTTGGTGTGAGTTTGATACAGCAAAATCATATGCCTGAAACTTTAACATTGTTATGTATTTTATAGTCATGCAAATACCTAAATGAGAAATTTGACCATTAGAGGGAGCATAGAGATTGAACTAGGAATAGCTGTAGAAAGTAGAAGTTCATAGAAGCAAAACAGATAAAAATATTTTCTATGCAAAGACACAGCATCCTTTAACCTTGTTTTATTTCTCTGACTCTCCTGCCCTACCACTTGGCCCCTAATCTTATGTCATGTGACCCCTTTCCATTTATACAATTTTCACATGTATTCTCTTTGTAATAACCTCGAAACCCACAATCATCTGATTCCTGGCCGAATAAAGCTGAAGTAGAGAATAGGAACCCAAATTGATACCCAACTTCAATTATGTCTGTAATAAAGGTGCTTAAATAAAAATATTATTAAAAGAATAAGTGACTTGGGCCGGAGAGATAGCATGGAAGTAAGGCATTTGCCTTGCATGCAGAAGGACGGTGGTTAGAATCGCGGCATCCCATATGGTCCCATGAGCCTGCCAGGAGCAATTTCTGAGTATAAAGCCAGGAGTGACCCCTGAGTGCTACTGGGTGTGACCCATCCCAAGAAAAGTGACTCAAAATTGGAATTAGTATAAAAAAATTGGAATTAGTGTAATCAAGAAGATTACAAATATGTCAAAGATGTAAGAATTACAGTGCCAAACTCAAATAAATAAGGGTGTTGGGTGTTTATGAGAGCACTTTTTGTCTGGTAAGAGGTTCAGGTATTAAAAGACTTGGACCCATATTTATGTGACTTGATCTACATGAAGCAAACATATATACACATATACATACATATATTTGTCAATATAGATAACACACACATATATGTGTGTGTGTGTTTTGCCTTGACCCAGAAACACTATAAAGACAGTTTTTGCCCAACACTACAAAGAAACCTTTTACCAATTTTTTAACAGTGATTTTCTAATGACAGTATTATATCACCCCTACATGGGAGAATTTATCTATGAAACAGGCTGTTCACTCAGAGCAAGAGAAATTTTCATAATGAGAAATAGCAAAAGAACATTAGAAGGGAAAACTGTCTAGCTATTTAATCTCAAATCATGATAGTCATTAAATTTTTGTCTGCTAAAGCTGTCTATTCCTGTTTCTTTTAGACTCACTCCCCCCATTCATGTTGTAAAATTACGATCTCTTAATTATATTTGTTTTTTATTTATTTTAATTGTTGTAATATTGGTGTATAATAGAGCATAGGCTTTGGTGAGCTTAATTAGAAAGACTCGGAATAATTTGAGCTGAAATGTTTCTAGGAATTATTTCTATTTTAACAGCTGCAATTTTATTTTGAGAAGAATGAAGCTATAAGAATTAAAGAAGTTGACAAATGAAACAGCTTTCTGGTATAACAGTTTGAGAAAAATAAATTAGATAAACATTGATTTCTCTTACATACAAAATAGAATCATTATGGAGGAATGACAAATTTCCAAAGGCTGAGAACTAGTATTCAGTAGGAAGTTTAAACAGGGAGGGCTTAAGCCTGGGGTATAGGGACTCTGGTAAAACGATATGAAAAGTAGACACTCTGGAGGAGGGTGTGGTGCTGAGATATTCTATGTTCGAAACCATACTAGAGACATTTGTAAAACATGGTACCTAAAATAAAATAAAAAATCTTTAAAGAAAAAATATGTAGAAAAATTTCTTACATGGAAGCATTTTAATTTAAAATATTTTATCTTCCTCTCTTCCTTCCTTCCTCAACCCTCCTTTTCTTCCATCTTTTTGTTTCTTTCTCCTACTTTCTTCCTTCCTTTCATTTTCTACCTTTCTTTCTTTATTCCTTCCTTCCTTCTCTTTTTTCTTCCTTTTCGTCCTTCCTTTCTTCTTCCTCTTCTTCTTCCTTTCCTCTTTTCTTCCTTCCTTCCTTCCTTCCTTCCTTCCTTCCTTCCTTCCTTCCTTCCTTCCTTCCTTCCTTCCTTCCTTCCTTCCTTCCTTTCTTTCTTTCTTTCTTTCTTCTTCTTTCTTTCTTTCTTTCTCTTCTTTTTCTTTCTTTCTTCCTTTTCTTTCTTTTTATCTTCATTCCTTTCTTTCTTTCTTTCTTTCTTTCTTTCTTTCTGTTTCTTTCTTTCCTTTCTTTCTTTCTTCCTTTTCTTTCTTTTTATCTTCATTCCTTTCTTTCTTTCTTTCTTTTCCTCTTTCTTTCTTTCTTTCCTCTTCTTTCTTTCTTTCTTCTCTTTCTTTTCTTTCTTCCTTTCTTTCTTCTTTCTCTTTCTTTCTTTCTTTCTTTCCTTTCTTTCTTCTTCTTTCTTTCTTTCTTTCTTATTCTTTCTTTCTTCTTTCTTTCTTTCTTCACTTTCTTTCTTTCTTTCTTTTATCTTTCTTTCTTTCTTTCTTTCTTTCTTTCTTTCTTTCTTTCTCTTTCTTTCTTCTTTCTTTCTTTCTTTCTTTCTTTCTTCTTTCTTTTTTTCTTTCTTTCTTTCTTCCTCTCTTTCTTTCTTTCTTTCTTTCTTTTTCTCTCTGTCTCTTTCTTTCTTTCTTTCTTTCTTTCTTTCTTTCTTTCTTCTTTCTTTCTTTCTTTCTTCTTTCTTTCTTCTTTCTTTCTTCTTTCTTTCTTCTTCTTCTTTTTCTTTCTTTCTTCTTCTTTCTTTTTTCTTTCTTTCTTTCTTTCCTCCTTCTTTTCTTCTTCCTTTCTTTTCTTTCTTTCTTTCTTTTCTTTCTCTTTCTTTCTTTTCTTTCTTTCTTTCTTTCTTTCTTTCTTTCTTTCTTTCTTTCTTTTCTTCTTTTCTTTTCTTTCTTTCTTTCTTTCTTTCTTTCTTTCTTTCTTTCTTTCTTTCTTTCTTTCTTTCTTTCTTTCTTTCTCTCTCTCTTTCTTTTCTTTCTTTCTCCTTTCTTTCATTCTTTTCTTTCTTTTCTTTCCTTCCTTCCTTCCTTCCTTCCTTCCTTCCTTCCTTCCTTCCTTCCTTCCTTCCTTCCTTCCTTCCTTCCTTCCTTCCTTCCTTCCTTCCTTCCTTCCTTCCTTCCTTCCTTCCTTCCTTCCCTCCTTTCTTTCTTTTCCTTCTTTCTCCTTTTTGTTTCCTTTTTCTGCCACACTTAATGGTGTTCAGGGCTTAATCCTGCCTCTTCATTTACAGATCACTTTCGACCTGGCTATTGCAGATGTTCAGATTGAATTTAGGTTGGTCACATGCAAAACAACTGCTCAACCCACTATTGTATTGCTCCAGAAATTATTCCTGGCAGACTTGAGCAATCATATGGGATGTGGGAAATTGAATTCAGGTCAGCTTGATGAAGGCAAACATTCTACCCACTGTACTATCATTTGGACCCCTAATTTGACTCTTTAGTACCACTTGTCATTATTCTTTTGCCTTATTTTTCTTATCATGACCCCTTCCCTTTATATAACAATTTTGATTAATTTTACTTAAATATAAGTTCTTTAAAAATATATGAAAACTTTGTCACAACAAGTCTATTCCAAAAATTAGCTCCAAAATGTTGAAGCACTTGCCAGATGCTGGTGCTCAATAGATGTATTCCATAGTCAATGAGCATCAAAGGGTGTAGCACTCCAAAAACTGAACAAATGGGTGCACATCTACTTACACTAAGTGTGCAATATGATTCTACCTTTCACAGGAAAATAGTGGACCTTACATAACATTTTAGCTCTAATATAAAAATTTAAAGGATATTAAAATAACATCACAGTTATTAGAGGGGCATCTGTAACAAGTGTGTTATCCAGTAAGTATTTTTGGAAGTCTTCACTATTTTTTAAATCACTGGCAACAGCTTTGTATATCAAATTTTAACTAAATAAAATTTAAAAAAGTTATTGCCATTATCTATATTATAGCATGCTACTTAATATGCCAATTATTTATTTCATAAAAGATGATTTATTTTGTCTCCGAGTAAAGCACAAGATTCAGCTGTATTTGAAAATATGTACTCTCTTTATGCCCGGTTGACTGTGACTCATTATAACCAATAGTACAATATGACCTGTGAAAGTCTGTATTGAAACTGAGGGATAATAACTCTTGGACAAGAACTACATCTTAAGGGGCTGAAGCGATAGCACAGCAGCTAAAAGCCTTGCATTTGGACCACCCAGGACTGACCTGGGTTCAGTTCTAGGCATCCCATATGGTACCCCAAGCGATTTTTGAGCACAGAGCCAGAAGTAACACCTGAGTGTCACCATATTGCCCCCCCCCAAAAAAAAAGAAAAAATAACACATCTTAGATCTCTGTGCTAAATTGCTGAAATAATGAAATAATTGCTGCATGAATCTTTTTTCAAAACAACATAAAGTATGGGCAATTATACTTGATGTTTTGAATGATATTGATCATCTAATAAAGAATCCATGCTTCAGGAGAGAAATAAGAAATATTCATATAGAATACTAAAATGAAAGGTAGGTAAAGAAGAAGTTAGGGTGTGGCTCTAGAGAACTGCAGTTTACTGAATAGCCTTTGCTAGATTTTTCTCACTAAAGATTTCTAGAATGGAAAATACCATTTTATAGACATTGCTGACAATAAAGGCAGTAACAGTTTAATTGAATACTCATTAACACCACAATTACCACATATTTTTATACAGATAACTACTTTAGCAAATGATTGGAGAAGCTGCAATGCTTACAGATTACCAGTTAAGTAAAAAACATTAGAAAATGTTACTTTTAGAGGAAGCAATGAGAAGTTAAATTACTTGAAGCTCACTAGAGTTTGTAAAGTTTGTAAAATACAAACTATGGAAAAACACGTGTTCATAGATGCTAGAGAAATAAAATCATTACAGAAAACATAAATGAATAACTATAAATACCAGTGCTGATGCAATTTCAGAGCACCTTTCAGTTACCATATTTTTTTCTTGGTCACCTCAGAGTCTTTTTCTAATTAAACCCTAAATTTGGTAGTCTCTTATTTATCAAGAAATTGAAGGCATACTATTACCTTTTTTAAAGCTTAATCTTGGTTTCTTTCAGTTTTATTACCACATAATTATTGCCATGTTATATTCCCTTATTCATTCTTATCTTAATGCTGCTTCAAAAAAAATAGGAAAGAGTCCATGAAAAAGTGGTCCCCTTAAAGTTTTTTTTTATTAAGATAATTGCATTGATAGCTTTTCTTCATATTCAATTATTTGTTATTAGAAATTTCAGCATGTTTTTAGATGTTGAAAAAAATATGGAAAGCTTTGACAGGAACATATATAAATAGTAACATAAATAGACTTAATCCTATAAGAATAATTATTATACTGGAAGGTTCTCTAGAAGATTATTCTTTAGAACTGACAATTTATTTGAGATACATTAAGTTTAGGAAAAATTTTCCCATGTATTATATAGTCTTTAAAAATTACTTTGTAATGTAACATAGTTTAAACCCCTTAAAAGAACTTGAAACTTTTTCTGGAGTTTTGTTTTCATTAAATTTACTAACTGACCTAGTGTTTTACAAGCCTTCTCCACTGTTGAAGCTAAAATGTATTGACACTCTTTAAATATTAAGACCATTCTTCAATAGTTTTCTTCTATAGATTTACTTTCATAGCAGTCTAAGCAAGTTGTCATCATATAAACAACATTATTCAACTTTACTGAAAGATCAAGCCAGTGAAACAAATGCCTGTATCGTTTCTAAATTCTAGGCACTTGGCATTTCTCACAAGACAATACTAACTCACTCAAGTGCTAACAAATTTTACTCACCTTTGTTCCAATGACTTTTACATTGTAGTAAACAACCAAATATTCAACAATGATTAATATGTTGGGATTTTTTCTTTTGAAAATATCATACTACATAGTTCTCTGAGGTGAGCATATTTTGTTAGTAAAATTGGACTCATTAATTTTTCAGAAGTTATCCCACTGGAAAAGAGGAGGCCTTTAAATGTCTTTGGATTGGCTTTATCACAACTCAGAATGAATATGTGGACACAAATCACAACAAAAAAGTTTGAGACATTATTATATTCAATAACTTTCTATTTTGCTTTGAAGAATTATGAGAACAAAGTAAAGAAAGTTTTCAACCTCATCATTTATTACATAAATTATCTCAGTAAGGCATAGAAATAATTCTCAAAGACACTTTTTGGGAAAGTATTAGGAATATCAAATGATTGGGAGCACTGAAACAGACTTACTGAGATAGAGGAAGTGTCAATTTTCTACCTTCTTTTGGAACAATTGTTTTACTTTAGACTTGAACTTCATGACTGCATACTGTTCAGAGAAATGGCATAGGGAACTACATAGAAATCACATTTTTATTTTTAAAGAGGTCATTCATGTTTTTCCCATTGAGTCTGTTTCTAGCTGTCTAACTATATTGAGGAAAGTTCCTTATATTACTGTTATTGAGAGCTTTTTTTTTATAAATTTATTTTTAATTATGAGAACAAAGATGCAGAGAAAGAGGAAAAGGTAAAGTTACAGTGGAAGGACAATCACCCATGAACAGAATTCTTAGAAGAAAACCCCTTGCTGACACCTTAATTTTTGAACTTTCAGCCAAAAAACATTAAGAAAAATAAAATAGAGCCCATGTACAATTACTTTGTTCCTCAAGTCCTCAGATTGTAGTACATTATTAACATCTTAGCAGTACACAAAGCAATCTAAGGCCATAAAACTTATGTAACTCCTTAAACATTGAAGATATAGTATTTTCTTACATTTCCTTGCCCATGCATATTAATATAAGTTAATCACAAAAGTTTAACTGTTTTTTTTTAAGGATTAGAGTCAAAGGAGCACTGTATAAACAGTGTTAGAGTTGCAGCTATTGCTTGCACAGGCCCACCAAAATATGAAGGACACGGAAAGAAAAAGCCTTGGCCTAATTACATGGAGACCCCACCCCTGAAGTTTCCTGGAAGAATACCAACTCTAGGCTCCAGGCAAACTAGTTTGTCCAATCCAAGTCATTGTCTGTAGTGCTAATACACTTTTATTTTTTTCAGTCTCTGTTGTTGGTATCATGTTTCTGTATTAAAGATCCTGAAATCTGCATATTCTAAATTGAAGTCAGGATGGAGCATCCTCTAGTTTAACCTCACAATAAAAGGGCAATGCAGAGAGTTTTTTATATCATGAATAAATGTTGGCTCTTAACAAATTCTCTTTTATTTCTATTGATAATACCATGGTCTTTTCATAGTACCGTACTTATAGTGGTGGATTTGTGTATGTTTTATAACACTTTATTTATGGTATAAATCCTACTTGCATGATCCTTTTGATATCGTTGGCTTAATATTACTATTTTTTCATTTAATATCTTTTCATCTACTTTCATTAGTAATATATATCTATAGTTTTCTTTATTTAGTGTATTCTCTCTATTTTCTATATAAGGATACTGTTTGCCACATAGAAATTCTTTGGAAAGGTTCTTTTTCAACTTTGTAGAAGAACCTGAAAAGGATTGGTTTTCTTAAAAGTTTTGAAATATTCTCCAATAAACCCTTATGATCCTGATCCTGAACTTTTTTTTTGGGGGGTCACTGTTGATTGCCATTTCAATTTACTTGATAGCATCAGGTCTTTTTCAGGTGTTTTGTTTTCTGTTGGTTTAGTCTTGAAAATTATGAGTCTATAAATTTAACCATTTTTCCCAGGTTGGCTAATTTTATGGCTTAAAGAGTTTCATCCTTTGAATTTCTTTTTTTGTTTTGTTTTGTTGTTTTTGTTTTGTTTTGTTTTTTTTTTGGTTTTTGGACCACACTTGGCAGTGCTCAGGGGTTACTCCTGTCTCTGTGTTCAGAAATCGCTCCTGGCAGGCTAGGGGAACCATATAGGATGATGGGAATTGAACCAGGTCTATCCTGGGTTGGTCGCATCCAAGGCAAATGCCTATTTCTGTGCTATCTCTCTGACCCCTCATCTTTGAATTTCTGTTGTATTTAAAACAGAAGCATTGAGAACATTAAAACTGAGTGGTCACTGAAAAATTGTCTAAATGCTTTGGTTGTGTATTCCCTTGTTTTCTGGTGGTTTTATTAAGGAAAATGATCAAAAATTAATATCTGTTGTAACTTCTTTTCTTTGTGAGTCTACCTAAAAGTTATCAATTTTACTTATTTCTTTCAAAATTATTCTTTTAGTTTCATTTATCTTTTAAATTTGTTTCTGTTTTAGTTTCCATTTTTATTGATTTCTGTTTTGTTTTATTATTTTCTACTTTCTGCTTGCATTGGATTTCATTTGTTGGTCTTTATCTAATTGACTAGATGTATTGTTAAATTCTTTATCTGGGCTTTTCTTTCCAATGAAGTTACCAGGAAATCTGATTTACATGAATTAGAAAGCATTAAATAAATATCTATGTTTAGTAATGTTATTTACTATAGAAAAAAATGAAATATGATACCAAACCAAAAAAAAAACCCACAAAAATTGAAATAAAAATACAATTTAACAACTTCAAATTTTATGGTAGCTAAAATTTCTTTACATATTCTATAAACATATTATATAAACATAATTTATGAACTAGAAAATAATACAAAATATTTTAAACCTGGTGCTCATTAAAATTAAAATCATAATTAAGTATATGGAATGTATAAAAACATTCTGCCAAAGAGTTTTCAGAATAATTCTAATTTTTCAAGCAAAAGTGTATTTTATAGAATCTTTCTATCACAGACACAAACAAACGTGCACATTTACAATTAAACACACAGTCTACTAAATGATTGAAGAAGGAAAGGTAAGTAGAGGCTTTGATATGAGAATATGGCAATAAGTCCCTTTCCATAATGATCTACAGAGCACATTGTCAGAACACAGGCTATAGAAGATTTAAAATCAGCCTAGGAAAGTTGGTAATTTGGAATAATGAAGAAAAACAATGTAACATAAGATGCTTAAAAGAGTATAAGCAACATCACCATTGCATAGAGTGGGAAATTTTTTGATAATTGTGGCATTTAGTTTAGTATTTCTAACACCAAGGACAATGTTGTTTCACCTGTTTCAAGAAAATTAAATTGTGTGCCCTGTCATTGGTATATGTAGCAATCAATTTTGCTGGGCCCAAAAATGATGAATTATAAGTAAAATTTGAATGGAAATAAAAATATTGTATTTGAAACAGAAGCATTAAGAATATTAAAATTGAGTGGTCACTGAAAAATGCTTTGTGTATTTCTTGTTTTCTAATGATTTTATTAAGGAAATGATAAAATATTAATGCACTAAGAAAAATGTGAAGTCCTCTTTAACATCCTCTTAAGTGCCTCTTTGATTTCTTTGTTTCTCAGACTGTAGATAAGAGGGTTTAACATGGGGGTAATGAAAATGTAGAATACTGACAATACCTTGTCCTCCATCTCAGAGTGCCTAGACTGAGGACGCATGTAAACAAAGCAGACTGGGACATAATAGAATATTACAACTGCCAAATGAGAGGCACAGGTATTGAAGGCCTTGAGACTACCTTTGAGGGAGGACATTTTCAGGATGGAAACTGTTATGAAACCATAGGATAACAGGATGACAAGGAAAGAACCAAAGCCAACAAATAAAATTGCTAAAAAGAGAATCATTTGTGTGATGAAGGAGCTAGAGCAGGACAAGATAATAATTTCAGATATGTTACAGAAGAAGTGCTGGATGACATTTGGCCCACAGTAATGCATCTGAAAGGCAGGAATTGTTTCTATCAAGCTACAGATGAAGCCAGTTCCAATGGCCCCAGTAACCATCCTCTGACAAAGACCAGGCGTCATGATGGCTGAGTACTGTAGGGGTTTCCCAATAGCCATGTATCTGTCAATGGCCATGGCAGCCAAGAGGCAACACTCAGTCTGACCCATCCAAGATGCAGCGAAATACTGGGTAGCACAGGAAATGAAAGAAATTGTTTTTTCATCCTTGAAGAAATCTGAAAGCATCCTTGGACTAATGGAAGAAGAGTAACAGACATCTATGGATGACAAGACACTGAGAAAAAAGTACATGGGTGTATGGAGTTGAGAGTCCATCCTGATAAGTATGACAAGACTCAGGTTCCAGAATAAGGTCACAAGATAAATTCCTAGGAAGACTGGAAAGAGAATGAACTGCAATTCTTTTTCATCTGTGATTCCCATGAAAACAAACACGACTACAGTTGTGTGATTTTTATCTCCTCCTATGAAAGTGCTTGATTCCATCTGCTGGAAAAAAAGATGAAAGAATAAAATGATGGAGATCCAAAACACAAGTGTTTGTTTTTTTCCAGCAATGCATCTGATTAGATATACAATCTTAACTCATCTTGTTGAGCTAATCAATGTATTCATACAAAATTAGATAATTGTATGCTCTTGACTCTCCTTATAGAAAATAGCAATATTTGTAGTGTGACATATATATGTATACATGTTTATAAATATATACACAGACAATAGGATACTATTCACGTTAAGCAAAGATGAAATTTTACACTTTGTTGCAGATGGAAGCAGATCCAAACATAAAATATCAATCGGGTACCAGAGCTATATTATAGCAGGTAGGACATTTGCTTCGCTCACATACAGCTATGGTTCTTTTCTAGGCATTCCATATGATCTTCCAAAGACTTACAGAAATAGTTACTGAGTAGATAGCCAGTATTACCAGTTGTGGCCCCTAAACTAAGCCCCTCAAGAAAACCCTATCAAAATGTAAGCTGAAAATAATTGATTTCTCAAAATCAAGGGAATGAAGTCACAAATTATCAGAACCAGAGGGACACACAAAAAGACCTCTAAGTAAATACTAATATAGTCTGACATTAGGAAATACTCAAATTATCTAACCACACATTGGCAAAAATATTGCCAAAGTAAAAGAAAATAATAATAATAATGTAGAAATAAATAATATGACAATTTATAAAACAATATAAATAAATAAAAGAAAATTAAAGTGGAATTTGCAAAAATTAGAAAGAAAAACAATTTTCAAAGATATATTCATGTATATATTTTATATTCATAACATTTTGTGCTATAGCCAAGATATGAAAATAGTCCAAATGTTCAAATGCTAATTAAAAAATCAAGACCTTTTTTAATTTTTTTGAATCAAGACCTTTTTAATATAGGTATAAAGGGAATATTTTGCAGAAGAAAAAATATTAGAAACTTCTGGACTTTACATACAGAACAGAGATCACTATGTAATGGTGGTAAGGTGTAGTAGTGGAGCAGGTATTCTGTAGTAGAAAACGAAGATGAAGACAAAGAGGGAAGAAAAGTTGATGGTTTTCTGTCACTTTTGTGGTGATGGAGGTACAGTAGCTATATACCAAAAGTATTAATATTAACACTATAGAAACCATGTTATGTCTATTGCAATTGAAAGAGTAACTAAAAGTAAAAACTTTGCAAAAAGAAAATTCTGCTTTGTAACTATTTTGACAGTATTATACCATATAAGATAAATCACATAGAAAAGACAAATACTATATGATCTTTCTTATAGGTGGAATCTTACTCAAGATGCCTATGTAAATTATGTACACTAGTGGTTTTACTAGTGGTTTCAAGAGACAGAAGATCGGAGATCATAAAATTATAAACATGTGGGTAAATGGTTCAACTTTCCAGGCAGAAGATAAATAAAATTAAAAGTAAGACTAAATAATGTGATGACTATATTTTATTACTATTCATTTAAAAGTTTTTGAGATTAGATATAAATCATAATCATGAATAAAAATAAGTGTAAATTTGTGAGATAACATACATTTCATAATTCTATAGAGGTAATAACTTCAATATTTGCAAATGTAAAATTATTGCATTGTAACTTAAACTGTATGCCTTATTAATATTGTATCTCTCAGCATAAATTTACTATAAATGTCAAATAATCATTGCCAGTGAGTATCATGCATTGATTTCACATTACTATACTGATAGCTACACCAATATATAGAAATTTCAGGGATCTAGAATATTAGAAGTTTATTTGGGGGTAATTCCGAAGACGTAATTGACACTTTGACAGGTACCATTGCTAAAGGGAGATGGAGATTCAGTCATTTTGTACTGGAGGATTCCTTTATTTAAACCTGTGGCTATCCAGGTATAAATGACACAAATAAATTTTGCTTTAAATTGAGGCAGGAATTATATCACATCAGTTTCAGCCAACATATATGAAAAGGACTTTTCATGTCTGATAGTGATCAGAAGCACAGCAATGATGTCACAGGTCACTCAACAAGCTTTCTTGTTCCTTAAGCCTTTTAAAATCAAAACATCATACATTATGTATTTTTGAGATAAATTTTCCCTGCATAATTTATATACATATATATAATACATCAGATTTTTCATCAATTTAATTTTATATTTTTACGTTAGACTTATCACTTCTAGAAAAGTCTATGTTCTGAGCAGATTGATCATACTTTTTCACACATACACAGATACACACAATCCTAAGAGATGCTGTCTCACTTCATATTCCTCTTGAAAAAAATATTTTACTGTCAAATTTTGTTTTCCCTCCCCTTTCTTTCTGATTATAAAGGTAATTATACCAGCATAAAGTCAACATAACCCATTAATTTTATAAAATAAAAGTAAGAGTTGTAGGCTATCTTACCCAGGATATATATTATAGGGTGTTGCAATTTCTAAAGATAGAGAAAAATATTACTTATGATACATAAAATTTCTTTGAACAATGTTTACACACATTCATCATCTACAAAATGTTGGAGGAATTGTGATTAATGTAAATAAGTACTGTAGATTTCACCATGCAATCAAACATATAAAAACCTTCCAATCCTGTTACACACTTAGCACATGTATAGAGTTTCTGTAATGTACAACATCAGCTTATAAAATCCAGAATTTTGCCGAATAAAGAACAGAAAATTACTATAAAAACTACAAAAAGACAGAAAGACTAACAAAAGTTGGGCTGGAGCAGACTTTCTGTTACCTGTACCACTTAGTCTCATGTTTTTAGATTCCAGGAACTTCAAAGAAAACAGTGGAGATGTGCTTCTGAAAAGATATGTCATGGGGCAGAGGTAATACCATAGTGGGTAGGGCATTTGCCTTGCTCATGACTGACCTTGGGTTTGATATCCGGGGTCCCATATGGTTACCCTGAATACTCCAGGAGTGATTCCTGAGTGCAGAGCCAGAAATAACCCCTGAGCACCATCAGGTGTGGCCCAGAAACCAAAACCAAAACAAACAAATGAAAAAGAACTATCTAATTCTTTATGAGACTTTTTAACTTCATTTAGTGGTCTATATATTCTGCTTATATTCTGCATATTATACTTTTTGGTTTAACTAATAACTTGTAACATGTCAAGTTTCACAGACATTATTTTTGATTCCAGATAGCCATATTATTTTTACTTTATGGGTAAAAATATAGAAGTCGTAGTGTTTAAGATCATATACTCAAGATTACATTCTTGAATATTAACATTTTTTCTTCATCCCTGGGTTAAGATCCAGGCTGCAGAATCATCAAACTTTTTCTACAGAGGACATTAAAAATCACTATTCTCTCCCAGATGAATTTTATTTTCTTGTAACAAAATTTTTTATTTAAGAACTATGATTTTAAACATGTTGTAGTTGGATTTCAGTCATAAAAAGTATATCCCCCTTCACCAATGCAACCTTCCTCCCACCAAAGCCCTGCATCTCCCTCCTCACCTTGACTAAGATCCCAAGGAAGACAAAATTTTTGCCCAATATTAACTGGGTGTATTTGTTCTCCCCCAATTTTCCAGGATGAATCCTATTGACTCCAAGATGTAAGCTGATAGCCAAGAAACAGATTCACCATGAGCAAGAGAGATCCTCTAAATTTTGTTAATAAGTGTAGATGAATAAAGAAAAGACAAATAAATAGAATCAAATTCCCCAGGCACTTGCTCTCTGGAGTTAGAGTTGTCATGGAGATATTTGTCATATTTATCCCGTCTGAGTTATTTCTCCCTTCTGAATTCATTTTTCACATCCCTATAGTCTAATCATAATTTTATGGCTAAGGCTGCACCTTAGTAATTTTGTATGAGTTGAAATAAATTTACGAAGAATTCACATATTACCCCTGATTTACAGGTAAGAAAGACAAACCTAAGATGCTAAGTACTTTTATTCCAAAATTATATAGCCAGTCAGTCAATAGTTAAATGTCTTCATAACAATGAATTAAATATGGGAAAGTTTCCTATTAATATATTTAATAAAGAAAGAAAAAGTACAGTAGCAAACACATTTGTGAAAATTATTGTATCTCCAATGAAGTCATTAATACAATAGCAGAAGGTTTAATAAGCTCTAGTTAGCTGTCCATTTTGTTAAATAGGTGTGTAATGATGAACACATCAAACAAATGAATTTGTCCAGCAAATCAAAGCACTATTACTTATACTTCGTTTTTCATGGGATGTGTTCTCAGCTGCCAGGCTTCCTGGAATAATGAGGATATGGGGTGGAATGCCTATACTTCTCCAAAAAGCCCTGGTGATATCAGCCAAAAATGGAGTACCTGGAATTTGGTTAGATTAGTTTCCTAAGAGAATTGTAAAGGGGTGATGAGATGGGGCCTGCTGTATCCATCATCCAGAATCACAGTTTTACCAATGGTCCCACTTCACCACTCCTCTACAATTCCTTTTAGGGACACCAACCTAACCAACTTTAGGTACACCAGTTTGGAAACTAATATTACCTGGGTTTTATGGAATGAGTGTGGGCACCCTTCTCCAGTATCTTTCTTCTGGGAAGACTGGCAACTGCAACCATGCCTACAAATGCAGTTGCCATTCTTGCACTGGGCCAGGTTTATACACTCACTCTTTTTTTTGGGGGGGGGCACACATGGTGATACTCGGGGTTACTCCTGGCTATACACTCAGAAATTGCTCCTGGCTTGGGGACCATATGGGACACCAGGGGATCAAACCCTGGTCTGTCCTAGGTCAGCCTCATGCAGGGCGAACACCTTACCATGGCGCCATTGCTCCAGCCCCACCTGCACTTTTTTTTAAATGCATGTTTTAATGTGAGTTGGATTAAAACTGAAGATTGCTTTAGGTGATGTCAATAATTAATGTTACTATTATAATTATAATGTCAATATTGCTTTAGGTAATATCAACATAATTATAATTTCTTTAGATAATATTGACATAAACTGGAATAATATGTATCTAATCCATAACTAAGCTAGGCAATTAAGGTTCATAATTAATAATATTTTATTTAGAAGTTCAAAAACTTGACACACATTTCAACTCCATTGAGATACTTTATTTGCATGATGTTGTTTTATAGGTGCAGTTTTACACCTCTTCAAAACAGGACTTACCATATCTTAGCCACATCAAAGTCCCTTATCTCCCTCCAACAACTGCACTGTGCCCCCTTCTATTCCTTTCTTCAACCAGAGATTATTCTGAGAATCATTTTGCCACAAAATGAGATAATGTATAAGAAATGAATAAAATCTTGAATTTCTATAGACTCCCAAGGCTAGTAGTTTATTGATCTCATTCATAATTACTGTAAACCCTAAATATATTAAATTTCTATGCTATTTGTCCTTTCATATCTGATTAGTTTCTTACGGTCTTCTCTTTTTGTGAATCTCCATAAAGGCTTGTCATGATTATTTATTTTTTAAAAGATCCTACTTCTAGTTTTATTGATCTTTTGAATTTGTTTAGTTTTAGTTTCCCTTTTATTAATTTCTGCTGTTAATTATTTCTTTCACTTAGCTTTGAGTTCCCTCTGTTAGACTTTTTCTAACTGTCTAAACTGTGTGGTTTAATTTTATATCTTGGCCTTTTCTCTGCAAAAAAAAAAAGTTTCCATCAGATCTGATTCACTAGATGTAGAAACAGTAGAGAAACAAATTTATATATAATTATATAGCTTACTATAGGAAAATTTTCAAATAGAATAGCAAAACCAAGGCTATAATAAAAATTCAATTTAACAACTTTTAAACTTGATTACGGTTAAACAAACTTTTACTACATAGTCTAGAAATACAATTGTTAAATTAGAAAATTGCAGAGTATTTATAAGAAAGCATGGTGATCCTTAAAATAAGAAAACCACAATTAATTACACAATGTGTACAAACATTCAACTAATTAGTTCCTAGGATGGTTGTACTTTTCTCAGGGAAAATGTGTTCTGGATAGTCTTTTTATCACCTACTGAAAAATGCATACAAACATTCCAAAATCTTACATAAGCACAAAGTCTACTAAATGGTTGGGGGAAAGAAAGTGTAGTGTAGGCTGTAATAAAAAAATATGGTAAAGCAAGTCTCTTTTCATCATGATCTGCAAATGCTGAAAAGTTGCAAGGTTGTAAGGGCTGGGGGAACTGGCTGCCAGTGGGATAAGGAGCCCACCACGGAATGCCAAAGTATGCCACTGCCAGGGAGGGAGGGCGGGGGGTTCTGCAAAAGAGATAGGTAATTTATTACACAGAGAGGGTCAGGGAGGCCTGTGGGCTAGCACTTTTGAGAGAGAGAATGGAGAAAGATAGAGGCAGAGCAGGCAGTATTTCTCTGATACTTTATCTTGGGTCCCAGAGGGCTGGCAGGCACTGCTCTGAATTCTACCTTGAACCCCCTGGTCAACAATGAAACTTTTCCCTTAAATACCCTCTGAACTGTTGTATGTTACAGGGAGGCATGTTCAAGGGAAGTGTCCAGATCCAATTACCATTGCAAGAGGTAAACATTATACACATCAACAATGATCTGTTGAGTATATTGTCAGTTTGGAGACAGTAGTGGTACAGCATAAGTTTAAGTGAGCACAGAATTAAAAGAAATGAAAAACACAATATAATATCAGAAACTTAAAAGAAACAGTATAAAAGATCATCATCCTTGCTTACACAATAGGACAATTCTGATAACTATTTTATCCATGCCAAAATTTATTCACCTGTGTCTTCCAAAGGAAAATAGATATTCAAACTATTGCACAAGTGACGAAAAACTCTATTTGTGTGCCATGTCATGTTTGCCAATATGTATTTAAAATATTTAAATATGTATTTTTTAAACTTTTCTGGGCACACAATTTATGAATAACAGAATGTATTTAAGGGGCCGGAAAGATAGCATGGAGGTAGGACATTTTACTTTGCATGCAGAAGGACAGTGGTTCAAATCCCGGCATCCCATATGGTCCTCTGAGCCTGTCAGGAGCAATTTCTGAGCATAGAACCGGGAGTAACCCCTGAGTGCTGCCGGGTGTGACCCACAAAAAAAATATTGTATTTAAATGAAAATAAAATATTTCCAGAAAACTAAATGTAGTCTCCACCAGAAAACTGCCTAAATGACTTGTTGTCTGTATATATTTGGTTATATTCTGCTGTTTTCATTATGGAAACACGACAAAGTTCAGCATATTAGGGAGATTGTACAGTCTTTTTTAACATCCTCTTGAGTGCTTCTTTGATCTCCTTGTTTCTCAGACTATAGATAAGAGGGTTTAACATGGGGGTAATGAAAACATAAAATACTGATAGTATCTTGTCCTCTTTCTCAGAGTGCCTAGAATGAGGCTGCATATATACAAAGAAAACTGGGACATAATAGAGTGTTACAACTGCCAAATGGGAGGCACAGGTATTGAAGGCCTTGAGACTACCTTTAACAGAAGACATTTTTAGGATGGAAACTGTGATGAAGCCATAGGATAACAGGATGACAAGGAAAGAACCAAACCCAATGAACAAAATTGTCCAAAATAGAATCATTTGAGTGATAAAAGTACTGGAGCAAGACAAAATAATAACCTCAGATATGTTACAGAAGAAGTGTTGAATCACATTTGGCCCACAGTAATACATCTGAAAAGCAGGAACTGTTTCAATTAAGCTACAGATAAAACCAGTTCCAAGAGCCCCAGTAACCATCTTCTGACAAAGGCCAGGCGCCATGATGGTTGAATACTGCAAAGGGTTCCCAATAGCAACATATCTGTCATAGGCCATGGCAGCCAAGAGGCAGCACTCAGCCTGACCCATCCAAGCTGCAGTAAAATACTGCATAGCACAGGCAATAAAGGAAATTGTTTTTTCATCCTTGAAGAAATCTGAAAGCATCCTTGGACTTATAGAAGAAGAGTAACAGATGTCTATAGATGACAAGATACTGAGAAAAAAGTACATGGGTGTATGGAGGTGAGAGTCCATCCTGATAAGTATGATAAGACTCAGGTTCCAGAATAAGGTCACTAGGTAAATTCCTAGGAAGACTGGAAAGAGAATGAACTGCAATTCTTTTTCATCTGTGATTCCAATGAAAATAAACATGACCACTGATGTGTAATTTCTATTTTCTTGTATGGAAGTGCTTGGTTCCATTTGCTGAAAATAAAAGAGAAAGAATCAATTGACTTTTTTCCAAACACAAAAGTAAACATTTTTCAGGTGATGCAACAGACTACATCTTAATTATTAAATTGAGCTAATCAATGGGTTTCAGATAGAGTCACAGAGTTGGGTTCTCTAGATTCTCCTTATAGAAAATGGTAATATTTTTGGGGCCGGGAAGGTTGCGCTAGAGGTAAGGTGTCTGCCTTGCAAGTGCTAGCCAAGGAAGGACGGCGGTTCAATCCCCCGGCGTCCCATATAGTTCCCCCAAGCCAGGGGCAATTTCTGAGCACATAGCCAGGAGTAACCCCTGAGCGTCAAATGGGTATGGCCCAAAAACAAAAACAAAAACAAAAAACAAAAAAATGGTAAATTTGCATATGCTTCTACTAAATTATTTTTGCAAGTCTGAAGTATTTTTATAATTAACAATTATATATTAGGATCACTGAGTTCCTCCAAAGAAAAGTGACCTAAATTTATATAAGGGTTAAGATGCTCAAGTAATGCTAGCCAGAATTAAGAAACATTCCATTATCAAAGACTAGAAATCAATATGGTGGCATGCTTAAAAATAAATTAAGATTTGAGTTTTCATATGACTCAGAAATTCTACTTTTTGGCAGCTATTCTAAGAGCTAAAAACAAGAAATCAAACAGGTGTATAACACATGTATAATATGTGTATAACATGTATAACAGATGTATAACATGTTCTTTGCAGTTCTAAGTACAATAGCTAGTAGTTGTTAGCAACCAAAACTTCTAGTAATAGATGAGAGGGAAAAAAAAGCTGTGGCATGGTTATACACAATGGGATACAATGCGATTTTAACAAAAGATAAAATATTACTGTTTGTTTCGGACTAAGGCAGATCAAAACATAGCATGTCACTATCAAAATACAAGCAGCAGGGAAAAATAAATTCCAAAGAACAATATCAAATGGGCAAAACACCTATATCCTTATTAAAAATGTAAAAATATTTTTATGACAATTATTTCTCCATGTGTCAAATATTTGAACTTATCTGTCAAAAGATACAGAATGAAAGGATGGAACAGAAAATAATTCAATCTTCTCTGTTTAGAAGTGACATATTTGAAAGATGAATACACAAGAAGTCTATGCTTCTTCCTTCACAAGAAGCATAGGCTCTGAGTGAAAGACTCAATAACAATAAAAAAAGCAGAGCATTACCTAAAATAAATATGTTGATTTAAATTTGTATAATCCATCCAAATGAAAAACGGGGCTAAGAGATAGAAAATGATTTTCTCATTAAGTAAAAAACCAAATGATCAAGAAGAATTAACTCTAATTAACATTTCTAACCCAAGTGAAGAGGTAGATAAGTTTATAAATGCACTGTTAATAGATCTCAGAGATACACTGACTATACTATTATATATCTGGATACTTTAATTTTCTATTCACATCATTGGGCAGATAAAGCAAAATATATATCAATAAGAAAACCAAAATGAGAAATTGAAAGACTTGGAATTAATAGACAGTTACAGAATCCTTCACCTCTAAAGGCTATATGCATGCACTTCAATGAGAAACATCCTGCAGGATAAACCACATTCTGGGACACAACTCAAGAATCCATAAAGTCATGCAAAATAAAAATGTGGAAAATCCCAACTTAGGGGAAAGTAAACAAATAGGATACCAAAGAAAAATAAGTAGCACAAGGAGACTCTCTTCAATAAGTTGTGATGGAAAAAACTAATAAAAAAGAAATAACAATCAAGTAGGAATAAATAATATAAAATTTTGTAAAATAATATGGAGCAAATAAAAGTTGGAGTTGAAAAATAAAAAAGAAAACCATTTAAATAGCTATATGCACCAATAGCCAGACTATTTCAATTGGGTGTAGAGCATTAGTCAAGTTATGAAAATAATCCAACTACTCAAATACCAATGAATAAATCAGGAAATTCTGGTATATGTACACAATGGAGTATTCTATAGAAATAAGAAAACAGAATCAAGGAAATAGAGAGTTTCTAGCCTCAGGAATTTCTTGGACTTTGGACTTTGATTACAGAACTGAGATGACCACGTACTGGTGGACCAGACTGGGGGAGGTGGTGCTTTATAGTAGAAAAGGAAGAGGAGGAATAGAGGAAAATAAGCTAGTAAGTTTTGTCACTTTGGTGTTGGTACAGTTAACTGTATACCATAAGCATGAATACTAACAATCTTGCAAACATTACTTCTACTAACAATAACATTTATAATATTATGATAAAATTATAAACAAAGAATTTTGCCATTGTGGCATTATTACTATTGAAAGACTTGGAATTAATAGACCTCTAAAGGCTATATGCATGCATTTCAATGAGAAACATCCTGCAGGATAAACCACATTCTGGGAAACAACTGAAGAATCCATAAAGTCATGGAAAATAGAAATGTGGAAAATCCCAACTTTGGGAAAGTAAACAAATAGGATACCAAAGAAAAATAAGTAGCACAAGGAGACTCTCTTCAATAAGTTGTGATGAAAAAACTAGTATCATATCATATGATATAAGTCACATAGATAAGACAAATACTGTATGATCTCTCTTATGTGGACCTTCATCAAAATAGCTTATAGAAACATAAACTTTAGTTTTAATACAGGATTAATGACCATAATATGTAAATGGTTCAAGTTTCTAGTCAGAAGATAAATAAAATCAGGAAGAGCAAGAATAAATAATGTGATGACTATATAATATTCTATTAGACACTCAAAAGTTTCTGAGAAGATCTAAAAATAGTCATGAGGGAAAAATATAATTTGGTGAGAAAAGTCACATTCTATAATCCTATAGAATTAATGACTATAAATATTTACATATGTGAAATTACTGTATTATACCTCTAAGTTTATACCTCATTACTGTTCATTGTATCTCTCAGTATAAATATACAATAAGTGACAAATAATCACTGGCTATTAGTGTTATAAATTGTTTACACATAACAAAGAATGATAGCTATATCTGGTGATAGGAAATTCAGGGTTGTAATATTATACAAGTCATTATGAAGAAATTACTGAAGAAACATTGACCCTGTATATAGTTAGGCGACAATGCTCAAGGACTTTGTAGATTCAGTCCTCCTGTATAGGAGAATGCATTTATTTGTGGCATTGTCAGTGCAAATCATACATGTAGTTTTCGCTTTAGAATTAGGTGGCCTGTATATCACATTAACTTCCAGAGCTACATTCCATTTATGCTAGTGACTAGAGGCACTGAAATGATGGCACAGATCACTGGAGACTCATTTCTTTAGAGTATTTTTAGATCAATGTGATGTACTTTATTTTACTTTTACTTTCTCTGTCTCAGACACATCGATACTGTCTTTCTGTCTCACTTCATATTTCTTTTGAATAAAAATGTTTTACAGTTTTGCATTTTACATTTTACATAAATTTACAAACTAATTAAATAACTTTTCACTTTCTTCTTCCTTTCTGGTAACAGAGGCAGCCAGAGCATCAAATAGCCAACTTAATCATCACTATCAGATAAGAGTAAGTATACTTTATCTTACTTAGGGTACATTAAAAAGTGCTATAATTCATAAATATAGAGGAAAAGAAAGTTTATGAACCGATTCACTGTCTTTGAACAATTATTTGCACACATTAAAGGTCTCCTTTAGGAGAGTTTTACAAAGGAACATGACCAATGTAAATATGCACTGTAGATTTCATCATGCAATTAACAAATTAAAATCCTTTCTGATCCTGATGTACATTTAGTATATGTATAGAATTTCTGGACTTTCTGCAGTGTAACACATCAGTTTACAAAATCCAGAACTTTACTGAGTTATGAACAGCAACAAATACAGAAATGTACAAAAATATAACAATACTTGTGTTTGGAGAGAACTATCTTTGTTACCTGTGCCACCCAGTCTTATGCTGTGAGATTCAAGAATCTTCCAAGATTACACCGGAGATGTACTCAAAGTACTTCAAACAATCTATCACATTCCTTTTGAGCATTTTTAACACCTTGATGTGGTGCTCTAAAATATTCTGCTGAAATCAGTAAATTATAGTTTTTGGCTCACTTCTCTACTAACAATTATAATGTGTCCATTATTATAGACCTACCACATTGATTCCAATTATCACATTATATTCACTTTAAACACAAAAATTAGCTAGCAATATGCAAGATCACACCTTCTAGATTGAATTCCTGGATATTTATTTCCATTCAGCACCCAGGTTTAAAGAAGATCAGTGTTTCAGGACCCTCAAACTTTTTCTACATAGAAAACAAAAAAAGTTCTATTTTCTCTAACATTAGATTTATCACCTTGACGAAGATCCCGAGTAAGACAGAATACTTGCCCAGTGTTAACCAAGTATATTTTGCTCTCTCAGTTTTTCAGGATGGATCCTATTGACTCCAAGATGAAAGCTGATCACCGAGAAATAGATCACCACAAATAAGAGTGGCGTACTGTAGAAGAGATTCTCTAAATTGTGTTAATAGTGTAGGCGAATGAAGAAAAGACAATTAAAGGGAATCAATTCTCCAAGCACTTGCTCTCCAGGGTCATGATTATCATGGAGATTTTCATCATATTTAACATACCTGAGTTTCTCTTTCCCTTCTGGATTCATTATTCACATCCCCATAGTCCAATCATAACTTTATAGCTAAGGATTTACTTTAGTGATTTTGAATCCATTAGATTTACAACGAGTTCCCTCATTACCCCAAATTTCCAGGTGAGAAAGTCAAAACCAAAGTAGGTATGCGAGTTTTCCAAAACAATAAATTAGATATGGGAAAATGTACCTATAATCTTTAATTGTACTTATTGGTGGAGGTCTCCCCAGTAGTACTCAGGAAGCCCCTCCCATTGAATTTTGGCCAACATTTCAATATAAGGACTTAAAGGTGTAATGTGTTCAGACCCTGTTGTATTCAGAGGCCAGCACTATTACAAAGAGGGGGATTTAGAGACTGTATCTAGTGATGCTCAGTGGGAATATGTGGACTTCAGGTATTAAATTGGGATCAGCTGCACGCAAATCTCTCCTTTACCCCCCATAATGCTAGTGTAACTATTCCCCACTTGTACAGCTTGTTGTAAACTGGGTATCGATTCTGTTGTCGTTGAAGACATCTCTTAATTAAATCTCTTGAAATGTTTTACTTATGTTTCTAAATATAATATCTAGGTCTTGAAGCCCTTTATAATTGACCTTTGAGCACAATGTGAGAAAGAAACCTGAAGTCAGTTTGTTTACATGTGACTGATCATATTTCTCCAACCTATTTGTCACTTGCTATGGAATACAAATAGAAACAACAGTGGTATATCATCTCACACCATTGAGACTGGCATAAGTCACAAAGAACAAAACCAGAGTTGACTTAATTGTGGTGAAAAAAGAGACCCACTCCCATTGCTGTTTGTGATATCAATTGTACCAACCATTTAGAAAATCAATATGGGCACTTGTCACATAACTAATAATTGAGCTTTCAGATGACTCAGAAATAAAACTTCTTGGCATCTATCCCAATGGACCCAAAAGACTATTTAGAAAAGACACTTTCACTCTTGTATTTTTATGTATACATTATGAATGTATACAAATAAATACTATAAATATTCATGTCACTATAAATTCAGTCACTATGGAAAACAGTAATGAGATTCTTCACAAAAAGGAAAGTAGAAGTGCCATATTACCTAACATTTTCATATATCTGGATATATAATATTAAAAATATGTTCACTCCATACTTGTTTTAGAATTATCCATAACCAAATAGAAAAATAAATTTCTATCAACAGATGCCTAGATTAAGAAGTTGTAGTAGACCTAAACTTCTGAATATTATTCAACCATGACACCTAGGAAAAATTTGCTCTTTGTGACTACATAAATGAAATTTGTGGGCATTATATTAATATTAAATAAAACAAGTCAGAGAAAGAAATCCTAAGATATAAAAATAGTGGCTATGATGGAATTATTGAAGTAGAATATCTAGAATATGTTACTTAATATTAAAAGTTGTGACTGCATGATATTTACTGAGATTGAATGATCTCATTCAATTATATAATTATATATAATTATAATTATATATAATTATATATAATTCATTATATAACCATAGTTATATATAACTATATATTATAATTATTATTATATTATAATATTAATATTATTATATTATATTATATTATTATTAATATTATATTATTATATTATAATGTTAATATTATTATATTATATTATATTATATAATTATATATAATTATATATAATTCATTATATAACCATAGTTATATAGCCAAGAAGACTTTCTTGCTTGCAAATGTCATTGTTCCTAAGAAAGTAGGTTATTTCCCAGAAGAATAAATAATTATGCTCATTAATAAGAGTGTTCGAAAACAATAGTGGGGTAAATTCATATTGCAATATGCAATATACCAAGTCCACACCATAAGCACTTTGTTAATCAAATTGATTATCAATCAATTTTATTTCAATAGTAATATAATTTATAAATAAAATTATCAAAAGGAAAAAGAAAAAGAGAAAAATTTAAAAATTATCAAGGAAGTTTTTTATTTATTTTTATAAACTAAAGCTAAGTATGAATATTATTGCTTTACTTTATGGGTAAATACTTCTTTATCATTTTATCTCTTAATTGTTATCTTTGGGAGTCTTGGTTTTTTTTCCGGTACTCACCCCTATTGGGAGTCTTAGTTTTAAGAGGTATATGGATATTGCCTCACAGGCCTTTCTCACTCATCCATAGCTCTTTCAAACTCAAGTTTTATAGGAATAAAAGACAGGTGCCAGTCCTTGACCTTTGTGGTTTGCTCTTACTCTTTATCATATTAATTGTCCCTCTGGATTTATATGTCAACCCACTGCCTCAACCATAAGTCATGCATTTCATGTAGGATCACTGTCTTCTTTGAACAGAGTGATAGCCACATTATCAAATAAACATAAAAAACAATATGTTTATTAAATTTTGTTATTTATTTATCATTAGCCATTTTCTCTCATCCCCTACTATTCAGTTTGCTTTCTATTTATCCCTTCAGATATGATTTATGTTAAAAAACATTACAGAGATCTGGAATAGGAGACTAGACTACATAAAAGTCTAATTTTTCATTTCCCATATGCATGCTGTAAAGAAGTAAGGAGAGTCAGAGGAAAATAAAACCTTATAATAAGAAAGACCAGGAGAAAAAGAGGTAGCTATGTAAAAAGTCTATACAAAATTTTAAAGAGATCAGTTATGTCTGTCTTTGAAAGGGACATAAACCAAGTATTGAAAAAAATCATGGATACACCAGCCATGCAGCTGAAAGCTGGCAATCTCTAGAGGAGAAGTTGGACAAGTGACTGCCCTGTCAAGCCACACCTGTTCCACCCAACACCCATAATTTTTGCTTTGCCTATGGCCTTGCTTCATCACTCCTCTATGATTCTCTGCAGACACCAATTTAATAAAATTGCAGATCATTAGGCTGATATCATTGGTGTGAATGCGGGCACCTCTCCCCTTTCACTGCCTTCTGGTACTTACGGAAGACTTGACAACTGAAAACACTCCCCACAAAAGTTGCAATATCAGCAATTGTGCCTTGATTTCCTGAACCACAGGGACACATTCCCTGCCATGCAAGAACTTTATTTTGTCATTCACATAAGAACTCACCAATTTAGATGCCAATGTGTAGCTGAAGTCACTTAATGTTCAGAAACAAATGAAATAACAGAATGATTAGGTAGCAATAAGAGCTTACTAAACTCTCTGACAGTGACCTAATGATGTCATTGGAGATGCAATAAATTTCACAAATTTGCTTGTCTCTGTACATTTTTCCCCTTCCTTGATCTTTTCCCCTCCCCTCCCCTCCTTTCCCCTCCCCTCCTCTCCCCTCCCCTCCCCTCCTTTTCCCTCCCCTCCCCTCCTTTCCCTCCCCTCCCCTCCTTTCCCTCCCCTCCCCTCCTTTCCCCTCCCCTCCCCTCCTTTCCCTCCCCTCCCCTTCCCTTCCCTCCCCTCCCCTTCCCTCCCCTTCTTTTCCCTCCCCTTCCCTCCCCTTCCCTCCCCTCCCCTTCCCTCCCCTTCTTTTCCCTTCCCTTCCCTTCCCTTCCCTTCCCTTCCCTTCCCTTCCCTTCCCTTCCCTCCCCTTCCCTTCCTTCCCCTTCCCTCCCCTTCCCTTCCTTCCCCTTCCCTTCCCTCCCCTCCCATTTCCTCCCCTTCCCTTCCCTCACCTCCCCTCCCCTTCCTTCCCCTTCCCTTCCCTCCCCTCCCATTTCCTCCCCTTCCCTTCCTTCCCTCCCCTCCCCTCTTCTTCCCTTCCCTTCCCTTCCCTTCCCTTCCCTTCCCTTCCCTTCCCTTCCCTTCCCTTCCCTTCCCTTCTCTTCTCATTTCTTTCTATTTTGGGATTTATTTTTGTGATTTTGTTTTGTTTTGTTTTGTGCCACTTCCAGCAGTGTTCAGGGGTTACTTCTGGCTCTGTTGCTCAGAAATCGCTCCTGGCTCAAGAGACCATATGGGATGCCAGAGATTGAATCCAGGTCTGTCCTGGGTCAGCTGTGTGAAAGGTAAGTGCCTTACCACTGTGCTACCACTCTGGCTCTATTCCTTTCTATTTTTTAAATCTACTTTATTTAAAGAACATGTATCACATAGTCAACATAGTTGCCTATAATTCATGTTTCCAGAAAAATGAGTAAATATTAATTTTAAATAGAAATAAAAAAGAAAAAGAAAATGGGAAGAAAGAAAAAGTAATTTAAAGAAGTATTACAGATACTGAGACTTTTGTGGGGGCATATTTGGGCTGTTAGGTCTCCCAGATATGTGAGAAGGTGCTAGGGGAGGTATCCCATATTTATTCCAAAAAGTTCTGGTAATATCAACCTAAATACTGACATACACGAAGTTTAGTTGATTGGCATCTCTGCTGAGAATCATAGAGGAATGGTGAAGCAGGACCATAGGTAAAGCAGTATAATGGTGATGGATACAGCAGGCGTACTTTAGGCAAGGTGGGAGCTTGGTCCACCCTCTCTCTCTGAGATTGCCAGATTTTATCTGTATGGCTACGGTACCCATTATTATTATTGGCTTGGTTTATATCTCTTGAAAACAGAGTGAGTCTAAGGAGCTGGCCCAGAGAAGACATTCTTTTTTTTCCTGCTTTTTGTGCCATACCAAATGACGCTCAGGGGTTACTCCTGGCTATGCATTCAGTAATTACCCCTAGCTTGGGGGACCATATGGGATGCCAGTCCATGCTAGGTCAGCAAATGCAAGGCAAATGCCTTACCACTTGTGCCACCACTCTGGCCCAGAAATTCTATTTTTATTTTAATATTTCTCTCTCACTTATCTGGAAACAAATGTATTATGAACAACTATGTCAACTATATAATACATAATATATTTTTTTTGGTTTTGGGTCAGACCTGGCAGCGCTCAGGGGTTACTCCTGGCTCTGTACTCAGAAATCACTCTTGGCAGGCTCAGGGAACCATATGGGATGCTGGGATTCGAATCACCTTCCATCCCGGATTGGCTGTGATACATGATTTTTAAATAAATTTAACTAAATATAAAAGGAAAAATGTATGAATGTACAAAGAAAATGTGGCCTACGTACACAATGTACTAAAACTCAGTGATCAGAAAGATAAAGACCTTCATTGGCTACAACTTGAATGGAATTGCAAATTATCATCTGAATCAAAATGGATCAGAAGGAAAAACAGAAACTGGGAGTGGTACAACCAATAGGGTGCATGCCTAGCATAAGCCTAACCCAGCTTCGTACAACAATTAGGGCGCATGCCTAACTCACCTTCATTTTCCAGTCACTACATAGTCTCCTGAGCATCACCAAGTATAGCACAGGAGATCCCTGCACCCCCATTGAGGTGGTCTAGGTATCCTTGGCATAGCAAGGCAGAAGCAACTTTGCATAATGGGTCCTTTATTGAACTACTAGCCCACTTTGGCCTCCTAATAACTGATTGACATTTGCCTTGCCTCTCACATACAACCCTCCCAAAAAAAGATTTAAAAAAAAATCAAAATACCGTCCTTATTCGAGTATAACGCACACCCATATATAACACGCACCCCTAATTTTCGATTAAAAATTGGTATAAAATTTTGTTTCACACCAGGCATTGAAATTGACAAAAAAAACAAACAAAAAAAAAAAACAAAAAAAAACGTGTGCCACGATAAAAATTATTTATTGACAACATAAACTGGTATAAACACAATACCTAAATAAAATGACTGGTAACAATATTTATTTAAAATGCTTCAAGTCAGATTCATCATCAGATACACTAACGAGTTGTTCCCATTCTTCTGGAGTGAATTTTTCATCAGTGTCCCAGTTGGCAGGAACATCTGTTTCTCCAGTTAGTTGGCTTTCTTCGGAGTCTGAATTCCACAGCAGGTCATCTTCTGTGTCGTCCATTAGATTGCTTGATGCCTGTCTTCCAAAAACTCTTGATGATCATTTCTTTTGGCGTGTCTTCCCATGATGTTTTAGCCCAGAATGTCACTAGAGATGGGCTAGGTTTCTTGAGGTTTTTTTTTTCTTCTCATTCACGTACAGTGCATGGCTGCAGCCCGGAAAAGGCACAGTGCAAACTCACAATTTGCCTGCTCCCTCATTGGACTGGCCCCCCACTGCCACCCCACTCCCAGCCCTCGTTTATAACGGGCACCCAGACTTTGATTTCTTCCTTTTATTTCTTTTTTTGGTAGAAAATTGTGTGTGTTATACTCGAATAAATAAGGTCATGCCAAAAATTTTTAAGAAGAAAAGAAAGCGACAATTACTGGATGGTCACACATATGTGGAGCATAAAGAAATTAAGCAAGGGATTAGACAACCTGCAATAAAACAAAGTCTGAGATACTGCAAAAGAATTGTGTCAGGATTGGATGGAATAAAGGACCTAGGGATTGTGGTGGACTGAGACTGAATGTTGATTCTGGGTGTAGTAAGACTAAAACATTAATAGTATTATAAATATGGAGAGGCCAATAATTTTAATGTATAATTCTGAGACAACTTATTTGTATTTATAGAGGTCTGACTCTGTCTAGAGGTTCTGATGCCTGATTGCTTATTGGGCTGATAATATTTCAAGAATTCTCCTGAAATCAACCCATAAAACTATGACCTTATTGTACATGAACATAGCTTTCATTCAAGGGTCTCTTCAAGTAATTATTAAACATAAGAAACAATACTAATTAAAAGTTAATATTTGGAATTTTATATTTTTGATTTTACATTTTAATAGGAGTTGGAAAACATTAAGCTAGATTTTAATAATACCCATTTAAGACCATTAGCTTCAAAGAACAGAAATTTAAAATGATTCATCAGTGAAGATTTATAAGTATACACAGAAAGTACAAATTTACTACATTGTTACTCAAAGTTGTGGTCTTTTAATAACTAAAATATTTCAATTTATTGTATTTTTAAGATTACTTTTATTTCCTTTTCCTATTAAAACCATACAAACAAGTTCAGTGATATGATTAACTTATTATAATTCTTATTAGAGAGATTACATATATTAAAAAAATACTTCACTCACATAACTCTTTCTGGAAAGAATTTTGGTTGATGTGTAAATAAAAGAATTGAAACTTAAATTAAAACTAAGATTGCTAATAATAAGAGTAAATAATTTTGATTCCTCTTTCACCATAAAATTTGAGGCAATGATTTAAAGTGCTTTTAATTAATAGTGGGGCAATTGCAGGCAGGAAATTAACATTGGTGAAGAAATAGGTGCTTGAGTATTGTATGACTTAAATATAACCATTAAAATTGTTATAATTAGGGGGTGAAGTGATAACACAGTGGTAAGGCACTTGCCTTGCATGTAGCTGACTCAGGATGGACCTAGGTTCTATTCCAAGAGTTCCATATGGTTCCCTGAGCCAGAAGTGATTTCTGAGTAATCCCTGAGCATCACTGAGTGTGGCCCAAAAACAAAACAAAAAAATGTTAAAATTATATTTATTTCACAGTGATTTAATAAAATACTTTAAAGTTAATAATATAGTCTATAATTCTGGGGTCCTCAAACTTTTTAAACAGGGGGCCAGTTCACTGTCCCTCAGACCATTGGAGGGTCTGACTATAGTAAAAACAAAACTTATGAACGAATTCTTATGCACAGGCATATATCTTATTTTGCAATGAAGAAACAAAACAGATACAAATACAATATGTGGCCCATGGGCCATACTTTGAGGATCACTGGTCCATATAATCTTATATAGTATATGATATTATCATGTACATATTACGTAATATATTATATTATTTTGTAAAATATTATATATTATATTTAATATATAAGAATATATTAGATATAGCATTTAAAATACATTAATAATATAAATATGTAAGTGAATAAATATAAGATAATTTTGCATCAGAGATCATAGGTTAATAGAAGACAGAATTTATATTATGAATTTAGTAATTGCTTTATAAAACTAAAAAAAGTTGAGTTTTCTGTGACCATTTGATTAAGTAATGTAATGCTAGTAGCATCCACAATTAATTGGTGATAAGACTGAACTTAATTTGTTTATCTGAGTTTCAAAAGGAGGATGATTTTTGTTGGTCATAAAATTATCAAATGGAAAACCCAAAATTCTTGATGTCATCAAGATAGTTGTCTTAAGACTAGTTGCATTCCTTTCTTCATGAGTTTTCATACTAATGATAAAGAAAGAATGTCTTAAGCCAAGGGCTTAAGACAATGTCTGAATGTAAAATAAAACTAACAAAAGTAAGGAGGGAAGTGTTCATTCTCATGTCTAATTGGTCATTATGAAGCCATTTACCAGCTGTTTTTCTGGTTTGAGTTTCTCACTAGGAAATTAAGTATAATGATGGAGCATTTCCAAAGTCCATTTTCAATCTTTTTTGGCTCCAAGGTTGTTTTAGTGAATCTTTAACCAGGATATAAAGATTGGACTTTTTAAAAGTCCCATTCTATCTCTATTGTCTTCAAGTTTGTTATAGTAAATCTTTAGCCATGGTATAACAATGGGACTATGGGGATATGAAGGATGGATCCAGAGACAACAGGGAAAATTAGGCAGGTAGCCATGATCAAATCTCCATGACAATCATCACCTCAGAGAGCAACTACCTGGAGAGTTTTCTCCATTTAAGTGTCTTTTCTCTGTTCACCTCTGCCCTTATTAGCACCACTTAGAGGTCCCTTGGTTGTGGACACTTTTCTCCTTGTGAGTGGGAAGTTTGGTTCATGGCTTACAACTTCCATATTAGAGTTGATAGGACCCATTCTGGAAAAACTGGAGGGAGCACAATATACAGTTTCAACCTTTGTCAAGAATTCTATCTTCCTTGGGAGTCTTGGTCAAGGTGAGACAAAAAGTTAGAAAAAATAGTGGTAATTGATGTCTTAGCTGAAATCATGTGGAAAAGGTTTATGTTCCTCAAATACTCACAATCATTAGCTATTGTTACTTATTCCTTAATTTAAACTTGTTCTAATTCTATCTTTTTTCAAGTTTTATGACCATCTGGGAATAGCTCATCTAGAGTCATCAGGCTTAATCATAAGGTGTGGTGTGGATGTTAATTCAGTTAATGTAATTTCTTAGAGATAAGATATTTAAACTGTAATACCTTCTGGTATTTTATGTATGAGATGAGTATAATATTATAGATAAAAGTTAAATGAGGTCTATAATGCCTGACATATTATCATAGACAATGGAGCCAAAAATATTTATTTACTAAATTTTGGGAGAATTTAGGATTAACAGAGCTTATCCCTGGTTTCCAAATTTATTCATACCTAGTACTTTTCCTTTTTCCCTCCATGCTTCTGTTTTAAAATAAAAATTTTGTTTATAATTTATGTTTATGATACAGATATTTGATTAATAATGTTTGTCTATCAATAGATATTTGCCACAAAATTAAAATACTAATTTTCATAAGCAATATGAGAGACCATCTGAAATATGTTTGGAAATTTTTAGAGTAGCACACAAGAACAAAGCTGGCCCGTTCCAACACAGGTAGCTTTTATATCCTATCTTATTTACTTTTCTAAATTATATTTCCTACTTTTCAATAATATCTTGGCCTTTTAAAACTTATTTTGCACCCTGCAGAAACCCAGAACACATGTTCCATGGAATTCAGGATTTAAAAGGCTTTTAATTCACATGGTGATCTGCAAATGAATATTTATATTGGCTACCTTCCTGTCTCCAAACTTTCTTAAAAGAGAATGAATATATGGAGATTTTTTTCTTTTCTCAAGATTTCCAAATTTTAAGATGGAAGAATATATCCTGGGTACCAAATTACAGTCCTCATTATAGGAGTGATAAATTTATATTGACTATTCATAGCTATGGCTGTTTCTGTTTTTTTTTTTTTTAATTTTATTTGTTCTTGGGGACCATACCCAGCAGTGCATAAGGGTTACTCCTGGCTATTATTCAAGAATTACTCCACGTGCTATTCGAGGAAATGGCAGCTTCTATTACCAGAATGTTAAAAAGAAAAAAATTTGCAGAGGAAATAATACAGAGATTAAGTCTCTTGCCTTGAATCTAGCTGATTCCTGGTTTGACTTCCCATCACCACATATGGTTCTCTGAGTAGCTTTAGGGGTCGATACCAAGCACAGAGTAGGAGTAAGCCCTGAGCACCATTTCCTGTGATCCCTCCAAAACAAACAAACAAACAAATAAACAAGGGCTAGAGAGGTAATATAGAGATTAACTCAGCTGATTGGTTTCACCATAGAAGTTTCTATGGTCAGCTGATGCTCTCCAGGAATGATCCCTAAACTCAGTGCCAAGGGCAAGCAAGCCCTAAGTATATAGTTAGATGTGATCTAGATTGCCCCCTCCACGTGCAAAAGAAGTAAAACTTTTAATATAATTAACTGACCAACAACTGGACTTAATGTATTTTTGACTTATATAATAAAATTTATGCATCAAAAGTAAGTTTTTTATGATCAAATATGTAGCACTGACTAAAAGGCTCTCTGGGAACAGAATAGATCTGGAATGATCTCTGTCCTTATGGCTGTGTTTACTGGTATTTGGCACAATCAAGAAACAGTTCTTGAGTGTTGGCAAGGCTCACCCTGGTGTAGCTAACTCAGCCATAGAAAGAAAAATAATTCTGTGCTTTCAATGTATAGGGATGTGACAGTTTCATCCCACATTGGCATATTTCCAAATCTCATATATTTGTATTTTGAAAGGCAAAACATGAAATTAAGATACCTTATGAGATAATTTTCTAATGAGACTAAACTATCAATATTGTCCCCCAGGACAGAGTAAAATATATTTATACAAAATGTTTGCCAGTTAAGGTTGTGATTATCCTGGAAAAATTAATATAATATTAATAAAAATGGGTGACTATTCATTTGTATGAATTAAAAAACAGAGAATATTTCTGTAATTGTATGTTTTAAGAAGAAAAATTTTCTGTCTCATTTTTTTCTCAGGAGATGGTGCAAAGCAGATGCATGGAAGGGCAGAGCAATCACACATCTGTTATCATGTTTATTCTCCTGGGAATCTCAAATGAAAGAGACCTGCAACTTATTCTATTTCCAATATTCCTAGGAACCTACATGGTAACCCTAATATCGAACCTGACTCTTATTACCCTAATTAGGACAGACTCTCACTTGCATACACCTATGTATTTTTTTCTTAGTGTCCTTTCACTTGTAGATGTTTTCTATTCTACTTCCATCAGTCCAAGGATGCTTTCAGATTTCTTCAGAGATCTAAAAACAATTTCCCCTATTGCTTGTGCCACTCAGTATTTTTTTGCAGCTTGGATGGGTCAGGCTGAGTGCTGCCTCTTGGCTGCCATGGCCTATGACAGATACGTGGCTATTGGGAACCCTCTGCAATACTCAACCATCATGGCACCTGAGCTCTGTCAGATGATGGCTGTTGGGTCTCTTGGAATTGGTTTGATTTGTGGTTTAGCTGAAACAATTCCCTCCTTTAGTCTGTACTACTGTGGGCCAAACATCATTCAACATTTCTTTTGCAATGTTCCTGAGATTGTTACCTTATCTTGTTCCAGTCCTTTTATTAGCCAAATGACTCTTTTTGTAGTAGCTACATTAGTTGGCTTTGGGTCTTTGCTCATTATCCTGCTATCCTATGGTTACATTGCAGCTTCCATCCTGAAAATATCCTCCCTCAAAGGTAGTTTGAAGGCCTTCAATACCTGTGCCTCCCACTTGGCAGTAGTGACCCTCTTCTATGGTACGGCCCTTGCTGTGTATGGACACCCTAGTTCTGGCCACTCTGATAAGCAAGACACGATCCTGTCAGTGTTCTATGTTATTATTATTCCCATGTTGAACCCTCTAATTTATAGTTTAAGGAACAAAGAAATCAAAGAGGCATTCAAGAGGGGAATAAAAAAGGCAGCACTTTAACTTTAGAAAAAAACAATGTGCTGTGTTTTCTATGTATATATAATAAAAAAAAATCACTGGCTGAACAAGTAAGAAACTAAAAGAAAGATCAAAATATAATGTTTTTGCATGAGTTTTTTATTTTAAATGCACATCCAGGTACGAAATAATTTTCTGTTCATCATAGGGCTTGTGGAATAATTAAAAATATAAAATCTTGGTGGAATTATGTTTATTTTGTTTAATTACCTTTTGAATGAACTTAATTTATAGTAGATATTTTTAAATTATATTCATTTATTGGAGATTTCTGTTGCCTAAATAAATGTATATATTAAACTATAGCCATCATGATCATATTGACTTTCCCAACCTCTCTCTTCTGATTACCACCATTTTCAATTTAAAAGACTAAATAATTTTGTTGTGTCTTTTTTTAACATTCTCTTTTTGCTGTTTTTATTCCAAATAGAATTAAGCCTTATATTAATGCTATTTTATTTCTTAATCATTCTCATTTATTTTTAATTATTAGTAGTAAGATCAGCATTTTGGCTTTCAATCCATTCTGGTAGTGCTTAGGTTTCAGTTCATGCTGTTCATGGCTCAGAGACCATTTCTGATGATGGCTTTGGGACCATCTGTCATGCTATCAATCAAATCTCAGATGAATTCATGCAAGGTCAGCACCTTAACCATAGAAATGGACCTGGCAAATAAAAAGAAAAAGAAAAAGAAAATTCTAAATAATAACCACAAGCGTGAAAAAGAAAGAGAAAAGTCGAAGAGCAAAGAGAAGAAAAATAAAGTCACTTTTTTTTTTTTTTTTGCGTAGGCTTACTGTGCTAAATCAAAACAAAACAAAACAAAAGTATGGGTGCTGGAGTGGTAGGGTTTGGCGTTCCCTCCACTTTTTTTTTTTTTTTTTTTTTGCATAGGCAAAAAAACCCGCCAAACCCTACCACTCCAGCACCCATACTTTTTCTTGTTTTGTTTTGATTTCTTAGTTTTTGACTTTATTTTCCTTCTCTTTGCTCTTCCACTTTTCTCTTTCTTTTTCACACTTATGGTTATTATTTAGAGTTTTATTTTTATTTTTATTTGCCGGGTCCATTTTTTTCTTTTTTCTTCCATTTTTTTTCTTTTTTTTTTTTGTCTTTTCTCCTTTCTTTTTTTTTTGGGGGGGGGTAGTTGTCACCACATTTTTTTCTCCCCTTTTTCTTATCCTTTTTATCTCCAATGAAGGTGGAATGGATGCTCAATCTACAACAAACTGTAAAGTGGAGACCAGTTGCACTGGCATACTGGGGGGTAGAGGAGAGAGATGTGGGATGCATGCTGGGAATAGGGGCGGAGGGAGGACACCACTGGTGTTGGGAACGCTCCTCATTCATTGTCACTATGTACCATAAATGATGCAGTGAAAGATTTGTAAAGCACTTTGGTCACAATAAAAATTAAAAAAAAAAGAAAGCTATATATTTAGACCTTTTATTTAGTAGAATTACTTTAAGATACATCTATGTTGTTACAAGAAAGCAAGATTTTTTTAAAAAATTTTTTTGTGTCAGCACTACATTATCTTAGCAGTAAAATCAACTTACAAGTTTTAAGGACAGGAGAGCTAATGTAAGTGTTAAAGTTTGCCTTGTACTGAGCCTATCCTGATTCTACACCTGAGGTATTGCGTATCATCAGCCAAGAACACTATCCAGAGTCATGTTTGAACAAAGTCATGGTTAAGTCCTGAGCACAACTGAGGGTAGCCAAATGAATAAGGAAAGAAGTCAGTTTTTAAACCCTATGGGCCCTGTCTTCCACTTCTTGGCATTTATTTTAAGAAGACAAAGCATTAAATAGAATGTTTTGTGCACTAAATATGCAAAACTATGTTCATTGCAGCATTACTTAAAGTAGCCAATGTCTAAAACTAAGGCAAATGTCCAAAGGCTTATTAGTGTATAAATAAAAATGTGATTTCGGGCCCTGAGTGATAGCACAGCTATAGGTTATTTGCCTTGCCAACCCCAGACAGACCCATTTTGATTCACAGCATCCCATATGGTACCCTGAGCCTGCCAGGAATGATTTCTGAGGGCAGAACCAGGAGTAACCCAGGAACACTGCAGGGTGTGGCAAAAACAAACAAACAAACAAGCAAAAAAGTAATGTGTATTTACAATGTAAAACAACTCAATTGTAGTAAAGTGAAATCAAATTTTCTACAACTTGGCGGAACAGTTAAGATGTCAAAGTGTCAGATGATTGCACTCAGATGTGATGTATAAATAAAGAAATAAGCTAGGAAATGAAGAGTGTCCATAGAAAACAAAACCCAATATATGAACTGATAAGAGATTGCAAAATCTTGAATAAAATCTTCTCCATAATGTGGAGGCATCACCATGAAAACTGAATCAAGCTAAGAAAATCTATAGATACTTTTTTATATAGTTTTCGAATTAAACATCATGTATACTATATTGACATTTATAGAACATTCTGACTTTACCTAAGTACATGCATAGATTGTATTTTGTTATAGTAATTTGTAAATCTTCATGTGAGTAACTATTGTTGAATTCTGGGCCAGTGAGTGATGCTCTGGTCACTATCCTGGGCCCCTCTCAATGGTCCAATTTTTTTTCTTTTTTCTTTTTTTTTGTTTTTGTTTTTTGGGGCCACACCCGGCTGTGCTCAGGAGTTACTCCTGGCTGTCTGCTCAGAAATAGTTCCTGGCAGGCACGGGGGGGGGACCATACGGGACACCGGGATTCGAACCAACCACCTTAGGTACTGGATCAGCTGCTTGCAAGGCAAACGCTGCTGTGCTATCTCTCCGGGCCCAATTTTTTTTTCTTTTATACCTGGCATGACAAAGGGTATGTGTCCAAGGGGGTGTGTCTAAGTGGCATGTCCAGATTCAACTATCATTACAATGGGGTATCTAAGGGTTGTGTCTAAGTCCAACTACCATTACATCAACACACATATGCTTTTGAGTATAATTGCTTTAAAATAATGGTTTATGAGTGAATCAAAAATTGTTTTAGTTTTGGGGGCACTCCTGAGTTGTGCTTTAGGATTTATTTAGGATCTATGCTCAGGTATCACTCCTATCAGGATTTGATGGAACTTAAGAAATGCCATGGATTGAATCCTGGTCAGCTGCATGCAAGGCAAATACCTAATATGTGATATTATTGCCTATTAACAATATTTTATTGTCAAAATTAAACATAGAAATTTAAAATAAGGGTCTGAGAGAGTCCAAGGGTTAAGTGTTTGCCTTGCATGCTAAGACCCCAAATGGATTCCAGGAACCACTGAGACGTCTCAAGAAAGACCCCTGAACACCACTGTAACCCCCAACAACAAAAAAAAAAATTTAAAGTAATTAAGGACCTGAGAGATAGTACATAGATAGGATGCTTGCCTTCTCCATGGCCAACTCTCAACACCAAATACAGTGCTCTGAGAAACACCAAGATATTATGTTAATATCAATTTCTGGGTAACAAACCCAAGCTTTGTGACTTTAAATACATGGCTCAATGGAATATGATCAACAAACATTTTATTGGGGCCCAGAGAGATAGCTTAGCAGCGTTTGCCTTGCAAGCAGCCTATCCAGGACCAAAGGTGGTTGGTTGGAATCCCGGTGTCCCATATGGTCCCCCGTGCCTGCCAGGAGCTATTTCTGAGCAGACAGCCAGGAGTAACCTGAGCACTGCCGGGTGTGGCCCAAAAACCAAAAAAATATTTATTGATTCTTTGGGTTATTATTTATTGAAGACATCTGCACAAATATGCTCTTAAATTTCTTCCCATGAATCTCAAGGGTTATTGGTAGACGTATGACATTTGTAATTTTATTTTATTTTTTAATATCTTTATTTAAACACCTTGATTACAAACATGATTATGGTTCGGTTTCAGTCATGTAAAGAACACCCCCCTTCACCAGTGCAACATTCCCATCATCACCAATGTCCCAAATCTCCCTACTCCCCTCCACGCAGCCCCACCTAGACAGGCTTTCTACTTCCCTCATTCACTCTCATTGTTAGGATAGTTCTCAATGTAATTATTTCTCTAACTGCACTCATCACTCTTTGTGGAGAGCTTCATGAAGTGAGATGGAACTTCCAGCCCTCTTCTCTTTTGTCTATGAAAATTATTGCAAGAATGTCTTTCATTTTTCTTAAAACCCATAGATGAGTGAGACTATTCTGTGTATTTCTCTCCCTCTGACTTATTTCACTCAGCATAATAGATTTTATGTACATCTATGTATGGGAAAATTTCATGACTTCATCTCTCCTGATGGCTGCATAATATTCCATTGTGTATATGTACCATGGTTTCTTTAGCCATTCATCTGTTGAAGGGCATCTTGGTTGTTTCCAGAGTCTTGCTAGGGTAAATAGTGCTGCAATAAATATAGGTGTAAGGAAGGAATTTTTGTGTTGTATTTTTGTGTTCCTAGGGTATATATTCCTAGGAGTGGTATGGCTGGATCATATGGGAGCTCGATTTCCAGTTTTTGGAGGAATCTCCATATAGCTTTCCATTAAGGTTGGACTAGGCAGCATTCCCAACAGCAGCGAATAAGAGTTTCTTTCAACAAACCAACACTGCTTGTTCTCATTATTTGTGATGTATGCCAATCTCTGTGGTGTAAGGTGTAGTTGTTTTGATTTGCATCTCCCTGATGATTAGTGATGTGGAGCATTTGTTCATGTGCCTTTTGGCCATTTGTATTTTATTTTTGTCAAATTGTCTATCCATTTCTTCTCCCCATTTTTTGATGGGACTAGATGTTTCTTTCTTGTAAAGTCTGTAAGCCTTGTATATTTTGGATATTAGTCCCTTATCTGTTGGGTATTGGGTGAATAGTTTCTCCCACTCATTGGGTGGCTCTTGTATTCTGGGCACTATTCCTTTGAGGTGAAGAAGCTACTCAGCTGAATATATTCCCACCTGTTAACCTCTGATTTTACTTATTTGGAGAGTGCAGTTTCCTCCATGAAGATGCCTTTAGTCTCAATGTCATGGAGTGTTTTACCTACTGTTGTTCTACATTTCTTTTGGTTTCAGGTCTGATATTAAGGTCTTTAATCCATTTGGATTTTGATTTGTTACATGATGTTAGCTGGGGGTCTAAGTTCAATTTTTGCAAATGGCTAGCCATTGTGCTAACACTACTTGTTAAAGGGGCTTTTCTTGACCCATTTAGGATTTCTTGCTCCTTTGTCAAAAATTAGGTGATTGTATGTCTGGGGAACATTCTCTGAGTGCTCAAGCCTATTCCACTGATCTGAGGGTCTGTTTTTATTCCAATAGTTATCATTTGATAACTATTGCTTTATAATACAGTTTAAAGTTGGGGAAAGTAATGCCTCCCATATTCTTTTTCCCAAGGATTTTTTTTAGCTATTTAAGGGTGTTTATTGTTCCAAATGAATTTCAAAAGTGTTTGATCCACTTCTTTGAAGAATGTCATGGGTGTCTTTAGAGGGACCACATTAAATCTGTACAATGCTTTGGGGAGTATTGCCATTGTAATGATGTTACAAGCATGGACTTGTGGACAATTTTTTATAATAGGGACATGATCTCTAAAGTAAAAAAGAAAACATCTCAGTCAGACATAGGACATAGAATTACTTTTTTCCCTAAAAAGTGAGTTTACATACAGTTTCCTATTCTGCCTCTATAGTAAGGAGAATTGCCAAAGGGAACAACAGTTTTTCTATTTCTATTTCTATTTCACCAGCTGAGTCTCTTCTCCTTGGCAGTTCTGAGCCTAGAATTCTGTATCTCAATGGTTTTCTAGACTCCTGGGGGCTGCGTACAGTTTCAGAAATTTTTTTCTGAATTGGTGTTGTCCTTCTCATTTTCTACATGAAACTTGAAATCTTTATCCCTATTGATAAATGTTCTATGAGCATCATTAGTTTTATATTTTCTCTTGGTACTTTTCAAAGTCCTTATTGTCTCTTTTTGTATATAATAAGATTATAGAATGAAGAAATAGCTTCTAAAGCTCACATAGTTTACATAGCTTGTCACATTAGTGGCAAATAGAAATCCACACTATATTAAATGATTTCAATGATATGGCTTATAATCATGCTATATTGGTCAAAGGTTAAATTTATTGTATTTCTTTTCACCTAACTTACATAATTTACAAATAGAAATAATGCCATACTTGCCTAATGCATTAATTTCTGCTTGATTTGGGTATAGAATTAAACAACGAAGTGTGTGAATTCAATGTTCTTTACTAATAAGAGAAGTAGGCAACTATCTTGACTATTGTTATTAACTATTTTACTTTCTACTTGGATCCTGTTCTCTACTGGGTTTATAATCTGCACTTAAAACCTGAGTACTTACTGATTAGTACAGTACTTAAATCCTGCCATGATTTAATTAAGAATTCCAACTTCATTAAAAGTAAAGTTACAGTTATGAGGTGACAATTGAACTAGGGAAGTGGGATAGGATCCAAAAAAGAATGACCAAATGAGACATACAATGATCAGGGACCAAAACTACATGACTCAAGAGAGCAAATACCTTGAGAATTCTTCTCTCTAATTGTCTCTTTATTTCACCTATACCATCTAGAACAAGTTCTGTAGTTGTGTGTATCATCTCTGTTACACAGTTATATTTATATGGACAGAAACTCCATTGTAAGTGCAGTAAAACTACAGAAAATACTTTCAGAATTAGGAGCAAAATTTCAGTCTTTGGAAGGAAATATTCTCCTCAGCATTCTGGATACAGGTGAGAGGGCAACTGTCTAAAAGATCAGAGAATTTTGTACTATACTAACAGCCACTTACTCTTCTAGTAGGAGCTTATAGAGCAAGGCTTATGGTCTGCACACTCATCATCAGACTTATGATGAAAACTACTCACTTTTATAAGACTCTTCATCAGACTCTTTGCCCTGCACAATTGGTATTTATTTGGTTCTTATCTCCTTACTCAACTTTCCTGCTCATCAGTGTTCTCTAATTAACCAGGTATGGCATTAGTCTGAGGTTAGATGGAGATTGATTTTAAGCGCACAACTTTAAGAGTGTAATCTTGATAATGGTTTTCTTCTCCTCATTTACCCATTTAAGGGGAGAATGGGTGGTATTGAATTAAATTTGATAGTGTCTATAAAGTCTGGCACTTAGCAAAAGCTGAAAACTTAATTCAGAATCAAAACAGATAACTTACTAAACTTTAGGGACATCCCCAAGAATAACAATCTTTGTCTTTAGTACCAATGTTATCCATTCTAATTATGATTTATATTTAAGATTTTGCTTGAGTATTTCATTTCACTATAGCATAATAATTATGCTTCATTAAAAGTATACAATCTTTAGATAAGTTCCAAATGATATATCTCTATAAAATTATGTATATATACGCCAAATATAAATGAAAATTATTGCTTCATATTTTATGTAATAAGAGACAAGCTTGGCAATCTATAATGATATAAAGTACTGATTTTCAGTCCACTGATCTTTTGAAATACTCAAATATTTCTACAGTGCTGTCTTTGGAGAATCTAAGTATGTGAATATACTAAAATGAGTCACACAGATGCTCAGAGGTGCTTCCTCCAAGAACAAATGGAATAGTTCTGCCGCTTTTAAACTTCCTGTGCTATATAGTTTTGTTTGGTTTTTCAGTCAGTAGTACCCTCGCTTTTATAAACTGTTTATTGAAACCTATATAACCTGGCAAAATGGGCATACCTATGTAGATATAAATGTTATGTTTTGATGACCTAGAACTACTTAGAAAAAATCTCCCTGAATATTTATGACAGTCCTATTCCAAACTTATCTAGAAGATAGTAAAAATATACAAGAAATAATATTTCTACTCAAATAATTAAAAAATCATCCTATGACTTGGCCATTCTTAATGAGATTGTTATTATTACACATTAAATATACAAGAAATAATATTTCTACTCAGATAATTAAACATCATCCTATGACTTGGTCATTCTTAATGAGATCATTATTATTACACATTAAGTTCCCAAACTTTTTTAGTCTTAATTAGAAATGATTATCAACATAAATTCTTCTATTTATGCCTACCTAATTAAAAAGAAAATAATTTGGAGCTGGAGCAATAGCAAATCAGGAATGATGTTTGTCTTTCCTGTGGTCAACCTAGATTTTACCTCCAGCATCCCATGTGGTCTGCAAGCATTCTAGGAGTTATTGCTGTACAAATAGTCAAGAGTAATTAATCCTTGAGTGCTGCCAAGTGTGGCCCAAACCCACCATGTTAATAAAGAAAGGGAAGAAAATTAATTGTATGAAATTCATCTGCAGAGAAAAGCTTCCTGATGTATTTATTGTAGTATTCCTGTATTTTTCTCTTTAAAATAACATTATACACGATTTAAGGACAGTTCATTGTAATTACGGCATTATATAATGATTAGTGTAGACGTATCTGTGATTGAAAACTGTATTTCCCCTATTATCACAAGTATAAAGCAGTCCCTGGAAATTGATGTGGTAAGTCCAAAGTAAGGAGAATTAACAAAATAGAATAATATGCGTGGTATCTTCATGATCCCAGGTGACATTTCACAACCCTTCCCATGCCTAACTACCTACAGATGTGCTTTTGTCTCTGTAATCCAGTTTACAAGACTTTAAAAATAAATCAAAAGCACAGAGATCAATAATTACAATCCTAAAATTTCTGCCTAAAATATGGAAAATCTGGGTATTATCATCCTCACATATTGAAAATTTTCTAGGTTCATTCACATCATTTCCTAAGGATATTTTGTTGTATGATACTTTCCATTATTGGTTGCCATTATTGTATGTCTCAAGATTGTATAAAACTAAAAAGGGTGTTATAGAATAATGTATCTCCAAGATTCAATGAATGGTAGTTTATTTTTAAAATGCTAAAGAAATTTATTCTGGGATCCTCATTTCATATGAGGCTCAAGGTGACTCAGCATTTAAACAGCATTAGAGCCAGACGTGGTCAAACCATTGGGTTGAGAAAGGACAGAATTATCTTATTTGGGTCTCTTTCCAATATTCATATATGTAAAAAATGTGGAAAGGTTAAATAAAAAAATGTTAGTGAATCATGTACTAATGCTTGCCATTTAATTCTTTTTGCCATTTCTTTCTTTCTGTCACACAGAGTGTGACCATATTTATTCAAGAGAACTTTTTAGTTAAGAAATTATTATATATGGAATACACATTAAATCTTCAATGCTCATGAGTCAAGCTTGTATATTTCTTAGCCATAATAAAAAAACTAAGAAGTATCTCATTTTGTTTTCTGAGAATGAAAGCATGTCCTTCTCATCTTTTAGCAGATGGCACCAGGCAGGCCTGTGGCAGATTCCAGAAATCACACCTCTGTGTCCATATTTGTGCTCCTGGGACTTACAGAAAATAAAGAGCTGCAACTTCTTCTTTTCCCAGTCTTTCTAGGGATCTATCTGGTGACCCTGATATGGAACTTGAGTCTGATCATCCTCATTAAAATGGACTCTCACCTGCACACACCTATGTACTTCTTTCTTAGTTTCCTGTCATTCCTAGACGTCTGCTATTCTACTACCATCAGTCCAAGGATGCTTTCTGATTTCCTCAAAGAACAAAAAACAATTGCTTTTGCTGCATGTGCTACCCAGTATTTCTTTGTGTCTTGGCTGGGTTTATCTGAGTGTTGTCTCTTGACTGTCATGGCCTATGACAGATATGTTGCTATTGGTAACCCCTTGCAGTATTCTGCCATCATGGTTCCAGATGTGTGTAAGAAGATGGTTACTGGTGCTTGTGGGAGTGGGCTTTTTAGCAGCTTAGTTCAAACAGTCCCTGGATTTAATCTTGATTACTGTGGACCGAATATCATTGAGCATTTCTTCTGTGACATACCACGTATTTTTCCTTTGTCTTGCTCTGATACCTTTATATTGCAAATGATTATTTTTCTGCTAGCTATATTTGTTGGATTTGGTTCTTTCTTTCTTATCTTATTATCCTATGGTTTTATTGCAGCGTCGATCCTAAAAATATCATCCATTAAAGGCAGTTTGAGGGCATTCAATACTTGTGCCTCCCACCTGGTTGTTGTGACACTCTACTTTGGCACTGGCTTTTTTGTTTACATTCAGCCTACTTCTATCCACACTAAGAATCAAGACAAGGTGCTGTCAGTGTTCTATGTTAATATTATCCCCATGTTAAATCCTCTTATCTATAGTCTGAGGAACAAGGAGATCAAAGAGGCTCTCAAGAGGGTGACAGAAAGAGTAAATAACTACCTCTAAAATTATAATAAATGGCAGAAATTTTCTTCCCTCTCAGAAAAGAACAGTTTGGAACATGAATTTTGGTACATCAATAAAATCTAAAAAAACAAAAGATAATCTGACTGCCTAGAATTTTATTTCCATTTATATTTTCTGCACCCACAAATGACTTTTTTGAAACTGTTATTAGTTTTTAATTTAGCATGATGACTACTTTCCTGGTAAGTCTGCAGATAATTCTTTATCTTGAGATTACAGAGGTCTTGATGATATGTGCAGAGAAATGTCAATTACCTACTAAGCCGTTAAGATGGTTTAATTAATTGATAAAATTCCATATATTTAATATTAATCATATAATATGAAGTTTAGTTTCATTAAATATTAGATTATTTTGACTATCCTACTTATTTTCTTCTTTTTTGAGGAAGAAATTTACAATACTGTGAATACTTAAATAACACTTTTGTTAAAAATTATTACATGTGTTGTTCTAACAGGATATCTAACTCTTAATTCCTACTTTCTTCTATCAACATCCCAAAGATCTCCCCTCCACTTTTCTCCCCCTACATGAAAGCTAAAATTTTGATACCAACTATTTCTGTTGTCTTTGGTCCCTTATTGCTCCCTTCCCATACTTCTATATACACCACATATAACAAATTTCCTTCTGTATTTGTTCTCCTCAGTATGATGTCTTCTAGTTATATCCTAAGAAGCAGCAGATAATATAATGTCTTCTATTCTTAGGGTTGCATTCAATTACATTGTGTATGCATACCACATGATTTTTAAAAGTTAAAAAAGTGTTCTGAATTTAATCACTGTGAGACAGAGTTAAAAGTTGTTAATCATTAAGCTTCAGTCATACTGTTCTAATGCCCATCCCTTCACCAGTCTTTATATCTAACACCAATTTCCTTACTTGCCCCCATTCTCACCCTAAGACTTCTAATGGCCAATACTTTGCTTTTTAATTTTTCCATTTTCTTACATTTAGGCACTATACTTTGAAATACTGTTACTGAAGGGAAATCATGTGTATCAGTTCACTTCCTTTCAGTCCCCAGTTCTTGTACAGAGCAATAATTTCCAACTGTGATTGTCATGGTGGTCCCTTCTTTATCCTGGCTGTACTCTTCCTGACCATCATGTCTATTCCTCCTACTATGGTATACTTATACTATGGTAATGTTATACTATACTTATTCTATGGTATTTTTAATATTATTATACTATGGTATTTTTTAATATTCTGTAGATGAGTGTAATTATTCTATATTATTCTCCTCTCTTTGACTCATATTGCTCACCATGATGCTCTCCATAGTCTATCCATATATATGCTAATTTCATGATTCCTTTTTTTTTTCTTCATAGCTGTATCATACTCCATAGTGTCAATGTACTATGATGTTTTTAGCCACTTCTCTGTTCTTGGGCACATGAATTGTTTCCATTCTGTCTATTGTGAATAATGATCCAATGAATATATGAGTACAGATATTTTTCTGCATTTGAGGGGCCATATTGTTGGGTCAAATGAAAGTTCAATTTCTAGTTTTATGAGGAATGTACATATTGTTTCCTAGAGTGCTGAACCAGTATTCATTTCCATTGGCAGCGAATGAGAGTTCTTTTCTCTCCCCATCTGGTTGTTCTGTTCTTTTTGATGTAGATCACACTTTTTGATCCATTCATATTTAGCTGAACATTTGGGCTTTTTTCCATATTTTACTAAAGGTTACAGTGGACACAGGCATATTTATAACCTTTGAAATTATTTTTTGTGTTTAAGGTAAATACCAAAAAGCTGTATTATTGAGTTATATCAGAAAAGTATGTGTAAAATATTGAGTCATTTAAAATAGTTTAAAAGATAACTTTATAATGAGAAAGAGAAGAGAGTCAAGGAATCATCAAATCAGGACAGGGTGCAATTAGAGAAAGAAAATTTACCTTGAGCTTCTTAAAACATTTTTTTGAGGAAGGCTCAGAGGTGGTCATTGGATAGGTTTTGGGCCCCACTGAGATTTTCAACAGACCCTCTCTTGCATATGCAGGAGACTGAGGAAGTAAAATATCTTTGGCTTTGTGGTACCAAAATACCTTGACAATCTCCAGGGTGCTGGGGGCTTTCTCAACTGCCCCAGCAAGGCTCAGAGGATCTGATATGTACCCTAAATTGCCTGGTATCCACCCTAAACACTGTGAGGTAAAGACCACTGTGGTCTTTATTACATTATTTCTCCTTTATACTTAATGAAAAGCTAAGTGGAAAGAAAAAGGATGAAAAAAGGGGCACCTTTAAGGTTAACAGTTTGGAAGATTTCAGAAAGTAGTCAGAAGTTAGAAGATCACTTTCTATATCATTTGTAAATGCAGTAAGATTCATTGTTAGTTTCTTTTTTTTTTTTTTTTTTTTTTTTGGTTTTTGGGCCACACCCATTTGACGCTCAGGGGTTACTCCTGGCTATGTGCTCAGAAATCGCCCCTGGCTTGGGGGGACCATATGGGACGCCGGGGGATCGAACCGCGGTCCTTCCTTGGCTAGCGCTTGCAAGGCAGACACCTTACCTCCAACGCCACCTACCCGGCCCCCCATTGTTAGCTTCTTAGAGGCCTTAGAGATCTACAAAAATGAGGGTTGTTGTATTGTATTTAAGAAAGCGTGAACTGTGTTTCAGCAATCATAAAATTTCAGGACTTCCAGAGCTTTCTTCATGACTGGCAATCAGAAGACCCATCAGCTATGTGAGCACTAGGGAGACAGAGAAAAACATGAGAATTTACAGAAAAATGTTGGCATATTTTCAGGCAAGAATTAGTTAATCATTTCATATTTTGGCAGTCTGGATACATCATATGCCTTTTTATGTAGTTAATTTGCAAAGGTTATTTGTCTATTTCCTGCAAGAGTGACAGGAAAAAATATCGTTTACCTTTAGGTAAGTTGAGGTTTATTCCTTTCTTCCCAATGATGCAATAATCTATTTGCATATCACAAAATATAGATCTTAAAATATAAATGGTTCTTGTGACCAGATGTAGTTTCTTCTTCTTTGGCCCCATTAGTTTTTGTTTCGTTTTGTTTTGGTTTTGGTTTTGGGGCTACACCGGGTGACGCTCAGGAGTTATTCCTGGCTATGCGCTCAGAAATCGCTCCTGGCTAAGGGGACCATATGGGACACCGGTGACGGGCATGCGAGGAAAATGCCCTACCACTGTGCTGTTGCTCCAGCCCAGTATTTTTGTTATATTTTTAACACTAGTGTAAGCACCTTAATTAAAGATTATAGGGTAGCTATGTAGCAACTAACCTGTTAGAAATCATTAAATCAAAAACTCACCTAATCACACCCATCCCTTTATCAATATAAAAAATCTGACAAAAGTAGATCAAACCCCAAATAGAAACTGTGTAAAACATCATATATCCTGTGGAACTGGCTTCAACAAATGAAGATTTGGGGGAATCATCTGGAGTCTTTCTTTAATGGTAGAGGAGAGAGGTTTTGGCCTTACTTGGTTGTGCTCAGAGTTTTTTTTCCCTGCTTCTATCTTTTTTGCTCAGAGGAATCAAATAGGGCATAGACAATTGGGCAAGGGCTGGCTCTGGGCAAGCAAGATATTTAATAATTTAATATCTCCTATCCTTAAGTAAAATATTTTAAAATTAAATATTAATCCCCCACCACTTTATGTTGAGTAATTATCTGAATATTTTCATAATACAGTTATGAAAGTAATTTTTTTAATTTTTAAAATTTAAACATTTTTAAAATGACTCTTATATTATAGGTTCAGTAGTTTCTATTATTTTAATGTTTATAGTGTCAATATACCATGTTACTATACCACTTCACTCCTAACCAAAGTGCCCATGACTTTCTACCACTGTTTTCATATCACTTCTATCTAGTATGTCCCTGCTCTAAATGTTTGATATTTATTTATTTATTTATTTATTTATTTATTTATTTATTTATTTATTTATTTATTTATTTATTTTGGATTTTGAGCCACAGTAAATGATGCTCAGGCTATACTCTTGGCTCAGCTCAGGGAACCTGATAATGGGATTGAGTCCTCAGCCTGCCACATGGAAGAAAATGCCTTAGTAGTCGTGCTATTGCCTCTGTCTCTACTTTATTTATTCATCCATCCATCCATTCAGTCATTCTTATTACATACAACTGTTTCTATTCCTGGTTTTCTGCTCAGGAATACTTGGCAGTCCTCAGTGGACCATAGATAGTGCTAAAGATTGAACCTTGATCTACTACCACAAAAGCAAGTGCCTTATTCATTGTACTATCTCTCAGGCACAAGTAATTGCTTTTGGAGTTGAATGCCAAGGGTTTATCATTGTTTAGTATTATCTAATCTTTTATTATGATTTTACATAACCATAGTTGAGTGAGGTGAAAGATTAATAATTCAGCATAATATATGGTAATTTTTACAACTCAGAGCACAGAAATTTGCACTTTAGTGTTTATTTCAGGACTGTTCACAACTACCCAAATCTGGAAATAGCACAAGTGACCAATAACAAATGGATGGATAAAAGACTAGATTAAAATACATGTGTAAGTACATAGTACAAATGCACAATAGTATACTACTCAACTTTAAAAAAAAAGACAAAATCATGAAATTTTCTGTTACATGGATGTGAACAGTATTATACTGCACGTTAAGTCTGTTTCCTTGCATTCCCTTTTCTTCATGAATTTTTACATTAATAAATAAAGAAATAATGCCAAGAATATCTCACAGAACTACTATCTGTGATGCTTGATTCAGGCCAAGGTGTTGAGACAATACCAGCCTGAATTTAAAATAAAACTAAAATGAAATAAAAGTGAGCAGGAAATTGTCCATTCTCATGTCTAATTGGTCAATTTGAAGCCACTTATCCACTGTCTATTTAATATTGTATGTAGTTCTTCAGGTTTCAGTTTCTCAAAAGTAAATTAATTGTAGTGATAGGACTTTTCCTACGTCCATTCTATCTCTATTGGCTTCAGGTTTGTTATAGTAAATCTTTAGCCATGTTATAACAATTGGACTATGGGGATATGAAGAATGAATGCAGAAGCAACAAGGTAAATTAAGCAGGTAGCTATGATCAAACCTCCATGAAAACCATCACTCCAGAGACCAACTACCCAGAGAGATTTCTCCATTTAATTGTCTTTTCTCTACTCACTTGTGACTTTATTATCAACAATTACAGGTCCCCTGGTTGTGGACATTCTTGTTATGAGTGGAAAGTTTGGTTCTTGGCTCATAGTTTTTATTTTAGAGTTCAGAAGACCCATTCTGAAAAAATCTGAGGGGAACACAATATGCAGTTGTAGCCTTTGGCAAAATTTCTCTCTTCATTGGGAGACTTGTAAAGATGAGATCAACAGTTAGAGAAAATAGTGGTCATTGATATACTAGTTGTAACTATGTGGTAAAGATTTAAGTACCTCAAATACTCACATTCATTAACTATTGTTACTTTTACTTTACTCTGAACTTATTCTTCTGATTCCTAACTCTTTTTCAAGTTTTCTGACCAATAGGAAATAGCTCATCGTAAACACCAGGCTGAATCCTAGGGGGTAGAGTGGATGCAAATTTTTAGTGTTATGGTATTTAAACTGTGCTACCTTCTCATGTTTAATGTACAAAATGAGAATAATTTATAGAAAAAGTTAAATGAGGAAATATCTATAAAGCCTGACATTATCATATACAATGGAGTTATGGCAAAAGTATTTATTTACTGAATTTCAAATTTCATAAGAACTTTCTAGATCAACAGTACTTATCCTTGATTTCCAAATTGATTTATAGGGCCTGGAGATATAGTACAGTGGTGCTAGCCTTGCAAGCAGTCGATCCAGGACCTAAGGTGGTTGGTTCGAATCCTGGTGTCCCATATGGTCCCCTGTGCCTGCCAGGAGCTATTTCTGAGCAGAAAGCCAGGAGTAACCCCTGTGCCTGCCAGGAGCTATTTCTGAGCAGACAGCCAGGAGTAACCCCTGAGCACTGCCGGGTGAGGCCCAAAAACCAAAAAAAAAAAAAAAAAGAAAGTCCAAATTGATTTATACTCAGTACTTTCTATTTTTCCTACAATAATTCTATTTTAAAATAAAAACATTGTTTTTTAAAATTTTATGATATACATATTTTATTAATAATTGTGTAGAAGATATATTTGCCACAAAATTATAATACTAATTTTCTAAAGCAATATAATCAACCATCTGAAATTGATTTTAATATAATTTATTTTGATCATAGTGGGTTACATATTGTTGACAGTAATATTTTAGGTACATATTTACATAAAATCAGGGGGATTCCCATCATCGATTTGTCCTCCCTACACCTCCGTTTTCGTCCTACCTCCCATATCCTCCTCCCTCACCCCCGGGGTGGTCCCCTCTGTGTCTAGCTTATTACTTAGTAGTCTTGGTCTTGGTGCCTCCCTTATTTCCCCTCTAACTGGGAGGCAGGACTAGATAGTTCAAGTTATGTGGCTTTGTTTGAAGAAGAGAAAAGTAATAAACTGGGGTAAAAGTCTAATACGCCGAACATGGGCAGAATCCTTCTAGACTAGAGGCTCTCATCGTCGGTTTGAGAGATGAAGGAGAAAGAGAAGATGAAATACCCCAACAGTACAAAAAGAAGTGTCAAATATCCAGTGAGCACTCCAACAATAATGATTAGCACCACAAAAAAAAGCCATGGTCTTGAGATAAAAAACATGGCAGAGCACATAAAGAAAGAAAAGAAAAGAAGAAGAAATAAATATAAATGGGCACAACAACTTCAATAACCACACCAAAACAAAGAAATCGACCAAAAATAGATAGGTAAATAAAAATAAAATAATAATAATAAATGAAGATAAAAAATAATATATAAAAATAAAAAATGTTTTGTGTTTTTTGCCTTTTTTTCCCTCCTGCACTGGCACAGTAAATATTGGGGTCATTTGAAAAGGAATTCACTTGGCCTAAGAGATATGGGGTTTCTCCACCCTTGGAGTATATTGTCATGGGAATAACTATAGACTCTGTTCAGGTTCATTTACTCTCCCGGTGGTGCTTTCATGGTGTTTGGAAGACTTCTGCTCCGTCCTGGGTGATAAAATCAGACCTCTGTATCTAGAGATCTCAGTATCTGCACAGGTTCAGGACTGGGACTTATGATGAAGTCTTTCTTTGTGGTTTTAGAAGTTCTGTTCCCTCAGTGTCATTTTAATCCATCTTCTGTGATTGGTGGTCTTGGTCTTACACTGATCCTAGGATGGAACCCAGGATAGAGTCTTTCATTGTGTTTCCAGAAGCCCCATTCCATTGCAATTGTCTCTGCCAGACCTTTGGAACTGGGGAACATGGTTGTTGTGCAGGTCGTAGTTCAAACCCTAGACTAGGGCTTTTTTATTGGTCCCAAGATATATATAGTCCAGTCATGGTTCTAGCAGCCAGTCATCTGTAAATCGCGATCTTGGCTTTTGGACTGACCAAAGGGTGACAAGTCTTCTGATTTTGTCTTATCATTAGCTGGTGAGGTAGGATAACCTGCTCTTAGGTCAAGTTGCTCCCATTTTCCTCGTTGTCAGGATATCATATTAGAGCTGGCACTTGTTGGTGGACCAGCAGTATTAAGGATGTCCCGGATGGGATTTGTTTCCTGTAGCTGTTGTGAAGAACTGTGTCGATTCTATGTCTGGGATCCAGGGTTCAAGGCTGGATGGATGGTGTCTAATCACCTGAGGTCTAAGTTCGGTCCGTGTGACATATTTTCAAGGTGGGAGATATCCCTGTATTGTAAACAAGTATGAGTTCTTATCCCTAGTAGATAAGAGCTCTTTTTTATATGTAAGATTTCCCTTATTTTTAGTGTGCCTTTGCAGAGAGAAATGGTGCTACATTATATTGTCATTGCATTTGGGGGTGAAGAGAGAAGAAAACAGAAACAGGTCACACATCCAAAAAAGATAAAAATAGGAATAAAAATATATGTGCTCACATATGTATATGTAGAACAAAATTTAAAAAAAATGAATTAAAGTAATTAAAGGAACAAAGTGATGCAAGAGACTACATTACTTTTGGGTAAAAGCAGGTAAAGAGGTGGTGTAATACAGGTCTTATACTTATGTTGAAGTATAGGTTTCCCCATTGTCTTTTGGGATTTTCTGTGGTGCATGGGTTCCCAGGCACCTTTCCATCACACCCCCTGACCTTCTTCAGATTGGCAAAAGATTTGCGGCAGGGAGGTCTTAGAAGAGTTCTTGCCTTGGGGATACTAGAGCTAAGTCCGGTTTCAAGTAACAGTCCACGTTAGGGGGAGTTGGTAGGGAGGGCTGCGCAGCATGAGTCCACAGGGAGTTGGTTGCCTTTTCTTGCAGGGGGCGAGGTGTGGGTTTGACTGGGTGTCCTTTCGCTTGGGTGCTGGGTACTGGTTTGTTGGGGTAGGAGGTCAGTCTTGATGCCTAATGGATTAAGAACTGAGGGTGAAGAGTTTTAATACAGTGGGAGGTCTGAATGGGATTGAGGGGTGAAGGGATAGTTGGATTTCCAAAGGGGGGAAAGGGGAAAGTATATGGAAGGGGTAGGAAAGAAGAAAAGAGAAAATATATTAGAAAGAAAGGGAGAAGAGAAAAGAAAAAAGAGAAAAGAGAAGAAAAGAAAAAGAAAAAAGAAAGTAGTGCGAGAGAGGATAAAATATCAAGGAAATGCTAGTTTGCTTGAATGTTTTCGATGAGTAGGGCCTGTAGTTTAAATCTGTATGTCACAGTTGCTGCTTCGGTGGTCTGACTGGTCACATGCTTCAAATCGTAAAAGAAGGTATAACCTAGAGATAAAGTGTATGTTAAAGAGTTTTCTCGGGACATTCTCATAGTGCAAGCTGGGTATGGTATCTCGTTGACTGAGCCCCGAGATGCCATCTTAATTTGTCCACCCTTTGTATCCAAGAATGCCTATGGACAGAAAAGTTAAGAGGTTATTTTAAATATAGTAAGATTAAGGTATTAAAACATAGTGTTATGAGATGTTTCCATTGGAGTCAGTGATTTTCCGTGATATTCTTTACCTGCGATCCTGTATAAGAGACCTACGGGATTATTATGGGCATTTGTAGTAGAAGGCTGATTACATACCTTTTCTCTCTATGCTGCTATTTCTGCTGTTGCTGGTTTCTTTGTGGTATAATGTGTAGTCCAGAGTTTGTGTTGTTCCTTTTTCATGTATTTTAGGCACTTCTCCCAAGTATATGTTGACTGTTACAATGTTTGGAGTTTCTACCCTGTTAAACGTGTTATTTGATTGTTAAGTATTAGTTGTATATAAGGTGTATGTTCTAGGTGCTTCAGAATAGTGCTATCATTCTGTGTTTATCTTTTGTCTTCTGACTTATTTCGTTTAACATGATATGTTCTAGGTCCATCCACATTGCTGCAAAGTCTGTGATTGTATCATTTCTGACTGCCATGTATTATTCCATTGTGTATAGATACCACATCTTAATGATCCATTCACTTGTTGTTGGACATCGAGATTGGTTCCAAGACTTGGCTGTTACACTGAGTGTTGTGATAAATAGTGGGGTGTACATGTATTTTGGAATGAATGTCCTTCCAACTTGGGGGTATATACCTAGGAGAGCAATTTTTGGGTCAAATGGTAGCTCAATTCTGAGTTCTTTGAGCACTCTCCAGACTGTTCTCCATAGGTGTTGGACTAGGGGGCATTTCCACCAGCAGTGGATGAGAGTGCCTTTCATACCGCATCCCCACCAACAGAGATTGTTCCCATTATATTTTTTATCTGAACCATCCTCACTGGTGTAATGTGGTATCTCATTGTTGTCTTGATTTGGATCTCCCTGAGGATGAGTGAAGGTGAGCATGTTTTCATGTGTTTGTTGGCCATACTTCTGTCTTCCTCAGAGAAGTGTCTATTCATTTCGTCTCCGCATTTTTTATGGCTTTATTTGGCTTTGGGGGGGCTCAGCTTTCTGAGTGCTTTGTATGTTCTAGATATCAGTCCTTTATCTGATATGTCGAGTGAAAAGATTTTTCCCCCATTCTGTTAACTGTCTTCTTGGTTAAGTAAGATTTTTTTCACCATGCAGAAGCTTTTTAGTTTGATGTAGTCCCATTTGTTTATGTTTGATGATAACATTTTTGCCATTGGTGCTCCATCCTCGAAGACCTTTTTGATATATAGGTCTTCGAGTGTTCTATTTTATTCTCGATAAACTTTATAGATTCAGGTCTGATTTCAAGGTCTTTGATCCATTTTGAGTTGACTTTTGTATAAGGAGTGAGTATGGGTCAATTTTCACTTTTGTACATGTGGTTTTCCAGTTGTATCAACACCATTTGTTGAATAGACTTTCTTTGTTCCATTTCAAGTTCTTGCCTCTTTTATCAAATATTAGTTGGCTGTATATCTGGGGGTTTATGTCTGGGAATTCTGTTCTGACCCACTAGTCTGAGGTCTGGTCTGTTTCAGTACCATGCTGTTTTTATCACTATGGCTTTATAGTATAGTTTCAAGTTAGATAAGGAGATGCCACCCAGTTTCTTGTTTTTCAGTATGTGTTTGGCTATCCTGGGTCTTTTGTGGTTCCAGATGTATTTTGTGATTGATTGTTCTAATTCTTTAAAGAATGCTGTCTGAATTTGAATAGGGATTGCATTAAATCTATATAGTAGTTTGGGTAGGATAGTCATTTTGACTATGTTAATTCTACCTATCCATGAGCATGGGATGTTCTTCCATTTCATTATATCCTCTTCAATTTCTTTCTGAAGTGTTTTGAAAGTTCCCTGGTATAGGTCCTTCACTTCCCTTGTAAAGTTGATTCCTAGGTACTTGATATTTTTGATACTATTTTAAATGAAATTGTATTTTTAATCTCTCTCTCCTTGACTTCGTTGTTTGTATATAGAAACGCTACTGTCTTTTGTGTATTGACTTTGTATCCAGCCACTTTGCTGTATTGGTTAATTGTTTCTAGGAATTTTACTGTGGACTCTTTAGGGGTTTTGATGTGTATCATCATATCGTCTGCAAATAGAGATAGTTTGAGTTCCTCTTTCCCAATTTGGATTCCTTTGTTTCCCTTCTCTTGTCGGATTGCTATTGCTAGGATTTCTAAGGTTATATTGAATAATAGTGGAGAGAGTGGACAGCCTTGCCTAGTTCCTGACCTTAGTGGGAATGCTTCTAGTTTCTTGCCATTAAGTATAATGTTGGCGGGGCCGGAGAGATAGCATGGAGGTAAGGCGTTTGCCTTTCATGCAGGAGGTCATCGGTTCGAATCCCGGCGTCCCATATGGTCCCCCGTGCCTGCCAGGAACAATTTCTGAGCCTGGAGCCAGGAATAATCCCTGAGCACTGCCGGGTGTGACCCAAAAACCACAAAAAAAAAAAAAAAGTATAATGTTGGCTGTAGGCTTTTCATAGATAGCTGTAATTATCTTGAGGAAGGTTCCTTCTAATCCTATTTTGCTGAGTGTCTTTAACATGAAAGGGTGTTGGATTTTGTCAAACGCCTTCTCTGCATCGATTGATATGATCATGTGGTTTTTGACTTTCTTGTTGTTGATGTGATGTATTATGTTGATTGATTTGCGTATGTTGAACCAACCTTGCATTCCTGATATAAATCCCACTTGGTCATGATGTATGATCTTTCTGATGAAGTGCTGGATTCGGTTTGCTAAGATTTTGTTGAGTATCTCTACATCTATGTTCATTAATGAGATTGGTCTGTAGTTTTCTTTCTTGGTGGTGTCTTTGCCATCTTTGGGAATGAGTGTAATATTAGTCTCATAAAAGGAGTTGGGGAGGATTCCTGTTTTTTCTATGGTTTGGAAGAGCCTATGGAAAAGTGGCAGTAAGTCTTCTCGGAATGTTTGATAGAATTCACCTGTAAATCCATCTGGGCCTGGACTTTTGTTCTTAGGGAGTTTCTTAATTACATCTTCAATTTCCTCTGAGGTGACTTGTCTGTTTAGGGTTTCTAGTTCTTCCTTTTCCATCTCAGAAGATGGTATTTTTCCAAGAATCTGTCAATTTCTACTGGGTTCTCTAGCCTAGCTGAGTATAGTTGTTCATAATATGATCTCATGATATGTTGTATTTCTTGGGGTTCTGTTGTAATCTCTCCACTTTCATTTGTGAACCTACTGATTTGGGTGTTTTCCCTCTTTTTTGTTTTGGTGAGTTCTGCCAGTGGTTTGTCTATCTTGTTTATTTTTTCAAAAAACCAACTCCTGGTCTCATTGATTTTTTGTATTGTTTTCTTAGTTTCTATGTTGTTTATTTCTGCTCTGGTTTTTATTATTTCTTGCCTTCTGGTTGTGGTTGGATTTCTCTGCTGCTGTTGTTCCAATTCCTTGAGGTGATCCTTTAAACTGTTGATTTTGTCGTTTTCCTGTTTCTTGACATAGGACTGTATTGCTATGTTTCCCCCTAATTACTGCTTTTGCCGTGTCCCACAACTTTTGACAAGTTGTCTCTTCATTATCATTTGTCTCAAGGAATATTTTTATTTCTTCCTTGAGTTGTTCTTTGATCCAGCTGTTGTTGAGCAGCATGTTGTTTAATCTCCAGGTATTAGTTTTTCTCCATTGCTTCTTCTTGAAGTCAATTTTGACCTCTGTTGCACAGTGATCTGATAGGGTACTTCTAATGATCCTTACATTTGTGGTCTTATATAGGTTGGCTTTGTATCCTAAGACATGGTCTATTCTGGAGAAGGTTCCATGTGGGCTTGAGAAGAATGTGTATTCTGCTTTCTGGGGATGGAGGTTTCTATATAAGACTATTAGACCTAGATCTTCTAATTTTTCATTTAGAGTTCTTATTTCTTTGCTACTTTTCTGTTTGGTGGACCTCTCCAGTGGTGATAGTGAAGTATTGAGGTCCCCTGCTATTATCACATTTCTCTTCATGTGTTTCTCCAGGTTTGCAAGCAGTTGTCTCACATATTTTGCTGGCTCTACATTAGGTGCATAGATATTGACCAGGGTCAGTACTTCTTAATTTAATGTTCTTCTGATCAGTAAGTAGTGGACCCTCTTTGTCTCTGATCACTTTCTTGAGGTTGAATGCAATTTGGTCTTATATAAGAATGGCTATCCCTGCTCTTTTTTGTTTTCCATTGGCCTAAATAATTACTTTCCATACTTTTACTGAAATTGATTTTTAATGCCATCTTTGGAGATTTTAATTATCATGTTATTAGGGGAAATAGCAAAGAATAACAGAGCTGGCCTCTTCCACAAAGATATTCTTGGTCTCCTGTCTTCTTCACTTTACTAAATTATATGTCCCTTTTATCAATAGTTTCTTGGCCTTTTAAAATTTATTTTGTACCCTGCAGAAACCCAGAATACACCATGTTCCCTGAACCAGAATTGGAAAGACTTTTAACCCACATAATGGACTTTACTATAAATATTTATAATGGTCACCTTTTCTTCTCCAAACTTTCTTAGGAGTTAATGCACATGTGGACAAAATTCTACAGGAGAATTTTTTTCTCAAGATTTCCAAATTTTAACATAAAAAATATATATATCATGGGTGCCAGTCCATTATCCTCATTCTAGAAGTAATGGGTTTATATTGAATTTCATAGCTATGGATGTCTCTGTTTTTGTTTGTTTATGTTTGGGGCCACACCCAGCAGTGCACAGGGGTTACTCCAGGCTCTTCACTCAGGAATTACTTCTGGTGTTGTTCGGGAAAGGGGAGCCTTTATTACCAGAATGTTAAAAAGAAAAGAGTTGCAGAGGAGTTAATACAAAGATTAAAGCTCTTGCTTTGAATCTAGCTGATTCCTGGTTGAATTTCCAACACCACATATGGTCCTCTGAGTAGCTTTAGGATTGATGCCAAACACAAAGTCAGGAGTAAGCCCTGACTACCACTGGCTTTGTTTTCTCCAGAATAAATAAATAAATAAATAAATAAATAAATAAATAAATAGGGGCAGGAGAGGTAGTAAAGGGTCAAGGTGCTTTCCTTTCACTCAGCTGACTTGGTTTGACCATAGCAATGCATTTGGTCAGCTGATGTCCTCCAGAAGTGACCCATAAACTCAATCCCAAGGGCAAGTGCCCTGATTATAGTTAGTTGTGGTTTAAATTACCCCCCACATACAAAAGAAGTAAAGCTTTTTAATATAATTCATTGATCAAGAACTTGACTTAATGTATTAGTTGACTTATGTAATGCAATTTCCTATCAAAAGTAAGTTTATCATGATCTAATATGTAACACTGATTACAGGTCTTTTCAGGAGAAGAATAGATCTATGGCTCTACTTTCTGGTATTTGGCACAAGCAAGAAGCAGCCCTTGAGAGTTGGCAAGCCAACCCTAGCCATAGAAAGAAAAATAATTTCTGTGTATTCTTTGTAAATGAATGTGATATTTTCATCCCAATTTGGCATATTTCCAAATCTCATATATTTGTTATTTTTAAAAGGTAAAACATGAAATTAAGGCATGTTGTGAGATAATTTTCTAATGATACTTAACTACCAGTATTGTCTCTCAGGACAGAGTGAAAATATTTATACAAAATGTTTGCCATTAAGGTTGTGATTATACTGAAAAATTAATACAGCATTGATAAAATGGGTGATTATTCATTTGTATGAATTATAAAACAAAATGAAGAATATTTCTGTAATTGTGTTTTAAGAAATAAATTCCTGATTTACCTTTTTCTCAGGAAATGGTGCAAAGCAGGTGCATGGAAAGACAGAACAATCACACATCTGCTATTATGTTTATTCTTCTGGGAATATCAAATAATAGAGACCTGCAACATATTCTCTTTCTAATATTCCTAGGAACCTACATGGTCACCCTAACATCCAACCTGAATCTAATTACCCTAATTAGGACATACTCTCACTTGCATACACCTACGTAATTTTCTTAGTGTCCTTTCACTTATAGATAGATGTTTGTTATTCTACTTCTATCAGTCAAAGGATGCTTTCATATTTCTTCAGAGGCCAAAAAAACAATTTCCCTTATTGCCTATGCCACTCGGTATTTTGTTGCAGCTTGCATGGGTCAGGCTGAGTGCTGGATCTTAACTTCCAGGGTCTATGACAGATACGTGGCTATTGGGAATCATCTGCAGCACCGCCATCATGGCGCCTAGACTCTGTCAGATGATAGTCTGGGTCTCTTGAAACTGGTTTGATTTGTGGTTTAGCTGAAACAATTCCCTCCTTTAATCTGCACTACTGTGGAGCAAACATCATTCAGCATTTCTTTTGTAATGTTCCCGAGATTGTTACCTTATCTTGTTCCAGTCCTTTCATCAGCCAAATAACTCTTTTTTTAGTAGCTACATTAGTTGGCTTTGGGTCTTTGCTCATTATCCTGCTATCCTATGGTTACATTGCAGCTTCCATTCTGAAAATATTGTCTCTCAAAGGTAGTTTGAAGGCCTTCAATACCTGTGCCTCCCACTTGGCAGTAGTGACCCTCTTCTATGGTACGGCCCTTGCTGTGTATGGACACCCTAGTTCTGGCCACTCGATAAGCAAGACACGATCCTGTCAGTGTTCTATGTTATTATTATTACCATGTTGAAGCCTCTAATTTATAGTTTAAGGAACAAATGAATCAAAGAGGCATTCAGGAGGGGAATAAAAAAGGCAGCACTTTAACTTTAGCAAAAATAATGTGCTTTATTTTTTATGTTTATATAATAAAAATTTCATTGCCTGAACAAGTCAGAAACTAAAAGAAAGATCAAAATATAATGTTTATGCATGAATTATTTATTTGAAACTCAGATTTAGGTACAAAATAATTTTCTGTTTGTCATTGGGCTTGTGAAATGAAGAAAATTAAAAGATGAAATCTGGGTGTAGTTATGCTTATTTTGTTTAATTACCTTTTAAATGAATTTAATTTAAGAAGATATTTCTAAATTATATTCATTTATTGGGGATTTCTGTTGCCTAAATAAATGTATATATTAAACTGCATCCATCATGATCATAATGACTTTCCCAACCTCTCCCTTCTGATTAGCACCATTTTCGATTAAAAGACTAAATAATTTTGTTGTGTCTTCTTTTATTCTTCTTTGTTTTGCTTTTTTTATTCCACATAGAATGAAGCCTTTTATCAATGATATTTTCTTTCTTAACCATTCTTATTTATTTTTATTTTTAATTACTAGTAGTAAGATCAGCATTTTGGCTTTCTGTCCACTCTGGTAGTGCTAAGATTTCAATTCATCCTGGTTCATGGTTCATTCCTGATGATGGTTTGGGGACCATCTGTCGTGCTATCAATCAAATCTCAGATGACTTCATGCAAGGTCAGCACCTTAAACGTAGAAACTATGTATTCAGACCTTTTATTAAGTAGAATCACTTTATGATACATTTATGTTGTTACAAGAAAGCAAGATTTAAAAAAAAATCTTGTGTCACCACTAAATTATTTTAGCAGTGTAATCAGCTTACAAATTTTAAGGAGAGGAGAGCTAATATAAGGGTCAAATTTTGCCTTGTACTGAGCCGATCCTGATTCTACAACTGAGGCAATGTGCATCATCAGCCATGAACGCTACCAAGAGTCACATCTGAACAAAGTCATGGTTAAGTCCTGAGCACAACTGAGTGTACTGAGTGTAGCCAAATGAATAAGGAAAGATTTCAGTTTTTCAAACCCTGTGTGCCCTTTTTCCACTTCTTGGCATTTATGTCAAGAAATTAAAACATTAAATAGAATGTTTTTTGCACTAAATATTCAAAGCTATGTTCATCGCAGCACTATTTAAAGTAGCCAAGGTCTAAAACTAATGCAAATGTCCAAAGGCTTATTAATGTATAAATAAAAAATGTGATTTCGGGCCCTGAGGAATAGCACAGCCATAGATCATTTGCCTTGCATGCGGCCAACCCCAGACAGACACATTTCGATTCCCAGCATCCATATGATACCCTGAGCCTGCCAGCAATGATTTCTGAGTGCAGAACCAGGAGTAACCCATGAGCACTGGTCAGTGTGGCCCCAAAACCAAAAAAAAAAAAAGTGATATGTACTTACAATGTAAAACAACTCAGTTGTAAGTAAAGTGAAATCTTATATTTTCTACAACTTGGAGAAACTTATAAGATGTCAAAATGTCAGATGATTGCACTCAGATGTGGTGTATAAATTATAAAATGAGCTAGAAATGAACAGTGTCCAAAGAAAACAAAACCTTGTATTTTTTCAATAGTCAGGAAGTTACTGAGTTTGAGATGGCATGGAGATGGGGAAAGAAATAAAGGAATATAAATGACATAAGTACAGTTGTAGAGAGTCTTTGGCTTCTTGGTGGTGGTTGAGATGCAGTTATTTTGTACACTAAAAGCATTAGAAATAACACTATTGTAAACCTGTTTCTTCAACAGAAATCAAAAATGAAAATAAATAAATAACATATTTTCTGTTTAAATTAATATGTATGTATGGTCTGAAGTCATAGGTTGCATATACTTATGAGATGTGGAAAATTAAGAATTTAGAGTGTCCACCCACAGAGAGTTTTTCACATAATTTCTGTATTTTCTTTCTTTCTTTTTAATTATCCACAATCTATTCAATTTTAATAAAAATTTTTCAAAATTAAAATGGGAAAATTAAAAATTTAAATCATTACAAATATTGAGATAAATTGTTGAGAAAATGAATAGAAGAGAAAAGGTAGAAAAACTAGTCTGTCTCTATTGCTATAAAATTTATTTTTTCTAGTATGGTAAATTGAGATAAAGAGATGAAATAAAAGAATGAATAAGAAGAGGCCACAGAAATTTCAATAAGGGATATTTTCAGAGGTTACTGGATAACAGAGTAATTCATTTCTGGGCACAATTGGCAAGGAATATTTTTGGTGGAAGGTTCCCTGGAACCATACAAGACTTCAGATATGATCTTCTAAATTGTGTGTTCAGATAGGTGGTATTGATACCCAATATATGAACTGATAAGAGATATCAAAATCTTGAATAAAATCTTTTCCATAATATGGAGGCATCACCATGAAAACTGAATCAAGCTAAGAAAATCTATAGAAATATTTTATACAGTTTTTGAATTAAACATCAAATATATTATATTGACATTTATAGAACATAAGTACATGAATAGATTGTATTTACATAAGTACATAAGTTTGTATTTTGTTATAGTACTCTGTACATCTTCATGTGAGTAACTATATGATTGTTGAATTCTGGGCACACTGAAGCCAGCCACATTCTTCTCATTGTATCCATGCACCATCCTGAATCTCAGAAAGTTTGACTTGTAAAACAGAAATTATATTTACTATCCATACATATGATTTCTATTAATGTACTTTGTGGCTTTTTCTGTACTTTTTATGTTATATATTAAAACTAATTTTTATACTGCTAAATTGCACACATATATAGTAAACAGCATCCTTCTGCTGCTTGGCTGCTGCTTAGATGCAAGTACACAAGGCTGTCAGGGATGCAAACACCCTAGGCTGCCAGGGATCATGCTGCAAGATTTGCAGAGGACCCTGGGCACAGCTGCAGTGTGAGAGCAAGAGCTCACCAAGAAATGCCAACTTGTAGAACTGCTCTCCTGGGAGAGAGAGAGAGAGAGAGAGAGAGAGAGAGAGAGAGAGAGAGAGAGAGAGAGAGAGAGAGAGAAACTGAGAGAGAGAAACTGAGAGAGAGAGAAACTGAGAGAGAGAGAAACTGAGAGAGAGAGAAACTGAGAGAGAGAAACTGAGAGAGAAACTGAGAGAGAAACTGAGAGAGAGAAACAGAGAGAGAAACTGAGAGAGAGAAACAGAGAGAGAAACTGAGAGAGAAACAGAGAGAGAGAAACTGAAAGAGAAATTGAGAGAAATGGATGGCGAGAGATAGAGATAGAAAGACCAACAATCCCTTTTTATTCCTCTTGGAGTGTGAGGCCTTCTGCCATCATCTAGGGGTTTCAGAGAGTGGGAGAGAGAAAGAGAGAAAGAAATTCACTTGCCAAAGGTGGCAGGGAAGGCGAAGGTTCAAGGGAGAGAAATAGAGGAGTAGATACAAAGCAGGCAGCATCTCTTCCAATGTGTTATCTCCAAGCCCTGGGGACTAGCGGGTGATGCTCTGGTTATTCTCCTGGGCCCCCTGCCAATGCTCCATTTTTTTCCTTTTATACCTGACACGACAAGGGTTGTGTGTCCAAAGGGCCTGTCCAGGTGGCATGTCCAAGTTCAACTATCCATTACAGTGAGGGTATTCAAGGGGTGTGCCTAAATCCAACTGCCATTACATCAACACACATATGCTTTTGAATATAATTGCTTTAAAATAATGTTTATGAGTGAAGCAAAAATTTTTTGGGGGCCACTCCTGGGTTATGCTTTAGGATTTATTCAGGATCTATGCTTAGGTATCACTCCTCAAGTCCTATCAGGACTTGAGGGAACTTAGGAAATGCCATGGATTGAATCCTGGCCAGCTGAACGCAAGGCAAATACCTACTATGCTATACTCTTGCCTACTAACAACATTGTATTGTCAAAATTAAATATAGAAGTTTAAAATAAGGGGCTGCAGAGAGCCCAAGGGTTAAGTGTTTCCCTGGAATGCTAAGACCCCAGATTTATTACTGGTACCACTGAAAACTGTCAAGAATGACCTCTGAGCACCATTGTAACCCACAATGAACAAACAAAAAATTAGTTTTTTAAATAATTAAGGGCCTGAGAGATAGTACATCAATAAGATGCTTCCTTCCCCATGGCCAGCTCACAACACCAAATATAGTACTCTGAGAAACACCAAGATAATATGTTAATATCAATTTCTGGGTTAAAAAACCCAAAGCTTTGTGATTTCAAATGACATGGCACACCAGAATATGATCAACAAATATTTTATTGATTCTTTGGGTTATTTATGGAAGACATCTACACAAACATGCCCTTTAAAATTCTACCCATGAATCTCAAGAGTTATTGGTGGGTGCTTGACCTGGGATCAGAAGAGGTAGTTAGAGGTTTGGTGCTATTGAAATCGGGGTGACCAAGCATCACACGGGGGAGTAACAGAAGCTGGACAATATCTTCTCTCTTTTCAAAAATCCAAACAGTTGACATTGAAATGATATAATTTCTCCAACATGATTAGAATCTATTATCCCCACATGAACAGTAATTCCATTAAGAGTCAGACTGCTTATTTCCAGGAGCAGGCCTATAGTGGCAGAATTGACTACTTTATGCCAAATTTTAACTTGTAGTGGAGCAAGTTCAATGTTATGATTATGGTATCAGGGCAGGGGCTATCCAAGCACAATTTCCTGCAGTAGCAGACTGCAGAAAGTCTATTGATTGTAATTCTACTGGTCAAGGCTGGGGAGGGGACACAGATGAGAGTATTTCCTGATTTTGTAGGATCTTGAACTGGCCCCTTACTTAAGTTCCTCAAAACAAGAAGTTTGGGTCAGGTCTCAAGAAAGAAGGTCCAGGAGGAATCATACAGTTTCTATTAAAAAGCCCTAGTTTACTATAGTTAAAACATCTTCTCAGGACTTGTGAAGCCTGGGGCTGGCTTCTTCTCCAGTTTCTCGAGACTGGACTATCATACCAATTGCAGTCTCTAACCCAAAGGCTTCCTTTGCTCATCTTGGACAAAGTCTCATTTGTGCCCAGTAGAATAAATATATAAAATATAAAGTCTACAAGTTGGGTAAGGCTGCCCCAGGCACCATGTTTCTAACCCCTCAGGCAGATGGGTCTGATGAAGTAAGGTAAGGTAGTAGCAGAGGAGAAATAATACACAACAGTCAGAAAAGATATTCATTGGATTCAGCTCACTTTATTCCTCTGAGCTTTTCTTTGTCATGAGTCTCTCTACCATCTGCTTTCTTTGCCGAGTTCATCCAGACCTGTGGACCTAGCCATGTCTTTCTTCCTGTGCTGCCTGTCTGTGTCTTCCTCCTCCTCTAAATCCAGCACTTTTTCTTGATTATCCAGAACACCAGCCACCAGTGTGGGGGAAGGCCCTTTATAACAGGTGTGGTTTTACATACCAAAACAGGAATTTGGGGGAATGGCCTTAGTTAGACTTTTACCTAGGTTAATTTTATATTTTCCACATTTATGCTTTAAATAAAACAAAAAAATGAGAAAAGTTAATAAATTTGTTCTACTTGACTCTCCAGAGGCTGGAAACTCAGATCTGAACTCAAAGCATTAAAGATTAAATTGTATATCTCATTCTCAAATTTTTCTAGACTTCTCTGAACATAAACAGTAGAACCTTTCCACAGATATATTTAATTTGAAAATTCTTAAACATTCTTACACAAGCAGTGTTAATAAGCCTAGAACAGTCAATTTCCTTCCCATAAACTTCTCTAAACAAAATCACAAGAACATTTCTACAGATAATACAGTTTGAAAATAAGTTTCTATATAAGATACACAATAGAATATCACCATAATTTGAAAACATTCACTACAATAGCTAACACCATTATGCATTTCCCCAGAATTGTGCAAACTAATATTAAACCACTAAAGTTAAATACAAAATTGTCTGTTTGCAGTAATTCTATTGGTCAAGACTGGGGAGGGGACACAGATGAGAGTATTTCCTGATTTTGTAGGATCTTGAACTGGCCCCTTAAGTTCCTCAAGACAAAAAGTTTGGGTCAGGCCTCAAGAAAGAAGGGCTTAGAACATAACAGAAAGTCCCATACAGATCTTCAACATGAACCAATTGTAAACACAGGTCCTAGTATCAATTTAAATAGTACATTTTTATATGAAAATTAAGGGAGGAATGTAGAGAGGGACATGTGTGCTTGACAGAAACAAACTACTCCAGAAAGCAAAAACACAAAGAATGTTACAAGCATGGACTTGTGGACAATTTTTCATAATAGGGACATGATCTCTAAAATAAAAATAAAACATTTCAGTCAGACATAGGACATAGAATTACTTTTTTTTCCCTAAAAAGTGAGTTTACATACAGTTTCCTATTCTGCCTCCATAGTAAGGATAATTGCCAAAGGAGACAACAGTTGATGGTCTTTTTTATTTCACCAGTGGAGCCTCTTCTCCTTAGCAGTTCTGAGCCTAGCATTCTGCATCTCAATGGTTTTCTAGACTCATGGGGGCTGCATTTAGTTTCAGAAAATGTTTTCTGAAATGTTTTAACCTTCTCATTCTCTGCCTGAAACTTGAACTCTTTATCCTTATTGGTAAATGTTCTATGAGCCAAATTAGTTTTATATATTTCCTTTGTATAGTTATTTGCAAAGTACTTGTCTCTTTTTTGTATATAATAATATAGAAGTTTGAAAAAAATTTTTTCGCTAAAACTCACATAGTTGACATAGCTTGTCACATTAGTAGTGGCAAGGAGAAATACACACTGTATTGACTAATTCAATGACATGGCTTATAGTGATGTTATACTGTTTAAAATTTGCATTTACTGTATTCCTTTTCACCTAAATTTCCTAATTTACAAATAGAAATAATGCCATGCTTGCCTCATGAATTAATTTGTGCTTGATTTGGCTAAATAATTACACATTAAAGTGTGTATACGTAACGTTCTTTACTAATAAGAGAAGTAGGCAACTATCTTGACTATTGTTATTAACTATTTACCTTCTAGCTGGATCTTGTTCTGTACTGGGTTTATAATCTGCACTTAAAACTTGGGTACTCACTGATTATTACAGTACTTAAATCCTGCCAGGATTTAATTAAGAATTCCAACTTCATTAAAAGTAAAGTTACAGTTATGAGGTGAAAATTAAACTAGGGAAGTGGGATAGGATCCAAAAGAGAATGACCAAGTGAGACATAAAATGATCAGGGACCAAAACTTCATGACTCAAGAGAGCAGATACCTTGAGAATTCCCCTCTCTAATTGTCTCTTTATTTCACCTATATCATCTACAACAAGTTCTGTAGCTGTGTGTATCATCTCTGTTACACAGTTATATTTATATGGACAGAAACTCCATTGTAAGTGCAGTAAAACTACAGAAAATACTTTCAGAATTTAGAACACAATTTCAGCCTTTGGAAAGAAATATTCTTCTCAGGATTCTGGACACAGGTGAGAGAGCAACTGTCTAAAAGTTCAGAGGATTTTGTACTATACTAACAGCCACTTCCTCTTCGAGTAGGAGCTTATAGAGCAAGGCTTATGGTCTGCACACTGGTCATCAGACTTATGATGAAGTCTGCTCACTTTTTATGAGACTCTTCACCAGACTTTTGCCCTGTACAATTGGTATTCATTTGGTTCTTTTTCTCCTTACTCAACTTTCCTGCTCATCAGTGGTCTTTAATCAACCAGGTGTGGCATTAGTCTGAGGTTAGATGGAGATTGATTTTAAGCGCACAACTTTAAGAGTGTAATCTTGATAATGGCTTTCTTCTCCTTATTCACCTATTAAGGGGAAAATAGATGGCACTGAATTAAATTTGATAGTGTCTATAAAGTCTGGCACTTAGCAAAAGCTCAAAACTTAATTCAGAATCAAAACAACAGATAACTTACTAAATTTTCAGGACACTTCCAAGAATAAAAATCTTTGTCTTTAGTACCAATGTTATCCATTCTAATTATGATTTACATTTAAGGTTTTGCTTGAGTATTTTGCCTCACGATAGCATAAAAATTTTGCTTCATTAAAAGTATGCATTTTAGATAAGATCCAAATGATACATCTCTATAAAGGATGTGTATATATATTCCAAATATAAATGAAAATAATAGCTTTATATTTTTAATAGAGACAAGCTTGACATTCTATAATGATATAAAGTACTAACTTTTAGTCTACCGTTCTTTGAAAATGCTCAGATATTTCTCCAGTGCTGTCTTTGTAGAATCTAAGTATGTGATTATACTAGATTGAGTCATACGGATACTCAGAGGTGCTAACTCCAAGAACAGGTGGAATTATTCTGCCACTTTTAAAGTTCCCATGCTACACAGTTTTATTTATTTATTTTTTCAGTCAGTAGCACTCTGGCTTTTATAAACTGCTTATTGAAATATACGTAACTTGGCAAAGTGCGCATACCTCCATAGATCGAATTTTAGGTTTTGGTGACCTAGAACTATTTGGAAGAAATCTCCCCAAATATTTATGACAGTCCTATTCGAAACTTATCTATAAGATAGTAAAAATATACAAGAAGTAATATGTCTACTCAGATAATTAAAAACATCAGTCTATGACTTGGCCATTCTTAATGAGATCATTATTATTACACATTAAGTAAAGCTGCCCAAAGTTTTTCTGTCATAATTTGAAATGATCATTAACATAAAATCTTCTATTCATGCCTACTTAATTAAAAAGAAAAGAATTTGGAGCTGGAGCAATAGCAAATCAGGGACGATGTTTGTCTTTCATGTGGTCAACCTAGATTTTATCTCCAGCATCCCATGTGGTCTGCAAGCATTCTAGGAGTTATTGCTGTACAAATAGTCAAGAGAAATTAACCCTTGAGTACTGCCAAGTGTGACCCAAACCCACCATGTTAAAAAAGAAAGGGAAGAAAACGAATTGTAAGAAAGTCATCGGCAGAGAAAAGCTTCCTGATGTATTTATTGTAATGTTCCTGTATTTTTCTCTTAAAAATAACATTATACACGATTTAAGGACAGTTCATTGTAACTAAGGTACTTTAGAATGATTAGTGTAGATATATCTGTGATAGAAAACTGTATTTCCCCTATTATCACAAGTAAAAAGCAGTGCCTGGAAATTGATGTGATAAGTCCAAAGTAAGGAGAATTAACAAAATAGAATAATATGAGTGGTATCTTCATGACCCCAGGTGACATTTCACAACCCCTCCCATGCCTGACTACCTACAGATGTGCTTTTGTCTCTGCAATCCAGTTTACAAAAGATTTTAAAAATAAATCAAAAGCACAGAGATCAATAATTACAATCCTAAAAATCTGCTTGCAATAGGAAAAATCAGGGTATTTCCATCTTCACATATTGAAGGTTTTATAGGTTCATTCACATCATTTCCTAAGTATGTGTTTGGTGTGTGACAATTTCCATTATTGTTTGCCAAAATTTTTCTATGTCTCAAGATTGTATAAAACGGGAAAGAATGATGTATCTCCAAGATTAATTGAATGGTAGTTTATTTTTGAAAATTTATTCTTAGAGCCTCATGTCATATGAGGCTCCAGGTGACTCAACATTAAAACAGCATTAGATCCATACATGGTAAAAACCACTGGGTTGAGATATGACAGAATTATCTTATTTGGGTCTCTTTCCAATATTCATATATGTCAAAAATGTGGAAAGGTTAAATAAAAATAATTTAGTAAATCATGTACTAATGCTTGCCATTATTTCCTTTTGTCATTCCTTTGTTTTGTCACACAGAGTGTGACCATAATATCTATGCAAGAGATCTTTTTAGTTTTATTCAGTATAACTCTTTAGTTATTATATATGGAACACACATTAAACCTTCAATGCTCATGAGTCAAGCTTGCAGATTTATTCAGCCATAATAAGAAAAAAACATTTTATGTCTGTGAATGAAAGCATGCCCTTCTCATTTTTAGCAGATGGCACCAGGCAGGTCTGTGGCAGATTCCAGAAACCACACCTCTGTGTCCATGTTTGTGCTCCTGGGACTTACAGAAAATAAAGAGCTGCAACTTCTTCTTTTCCCAATCTTTCTAGGGATCTATTTGGTGACCCTGATATGGAACTTGAGTCTGATCATCCTCATTAGAATGGACTCTCACCTGCACACACCTATGTACTTCTTTCTTAGTTTCCTGTCATTCCTAGATATCTGCTATACTACGACCATCAGTCCAAGGATGCTTTCCGATTTCCTCAAAGAACAAAAAACAATTGCTTTTGTTGCCTGTGCTACCCAGTACTTTTTCATGTCTTGGCTGGCTTTATCTGAGTGTTGTCTCTTGACTGTTATGGCCTATGACAGATATGTTGCTATTGGTAACCCTTTGCAGTATTCTGCCATCATGGTTCCAGATGTGTGTAAGAAGATGGTTACTGGTGCTTGTGGGAGTGGGTTTTTTAGCAGCTTAGTTCAAACAGTCCCTGGCTTTAATCTTGATTACTGTGGATCTAATATCATTGAGCATTTCTTCTGTGACATAACACGTATTTTTCCTTTGTCTTGCTCTAATACCTTTATACTGCAAATGATTATTTTTCTCCTATCTATATTTGTTGGGTTCGGTTCTTTCTTTCTTATCTTATTATCCTATGGTTTTATTGCAGCTTCCATCCTAAAAATATCATCTATTAAAGGCAGTCTGAGGGCATTCAATACTTGCGCCTCTCACCTGGCTGTTGTGACACTCTACTTTGGATCTGGTTTATTTGTTTACTTTCAGCCTACTTCTAGCCACCCCAGGAAACAAGACAAGGTGCTGTCAGTGTTTTATGCTAATATTATCCCCATGTTAAATCCTCTTATCTATAGTCTGAGGAACAAGGAGATCAAAGACGCTCTCAAGAGGGTGACAGAAAGAGCAAAAAACTACCTCTAAAATTATAATAAATGGCAGAAATTTTTCTTCTCTCTCAGGAAAAAACAGTTTGGAACATGAATTTTGGTACATCAATAAAATCTAAGAAAAACAAAAGATAATCTGACTGCCTAGTATCTTATTTCCACTTATGTTTTCTGCATCAGTAAATGACTTTTTGAGACAATGTTACTAGTTTTTTTTTTTTTTTTACTTTACTTCATTTCTTTATTTTAGAGTTTATAATAGAATTTCTTCAGTTATAGTTAGTCAATATTTCTGCATATACTTTCTTTTTTTTAATATAATTTTTATTTTGATCATAGTGGCTTACATATTGTTGACAATATTTTAGGTACATATTTACACAAAATCAGGGGGGCTTCCCATCCCCAAATTGTCCTCCCTAACCCTCCGTTTTTGTCCTACCTCCCATTTCCTCTTCCCTCACCCTCAGGGCGTCTAGAATATGTGGTCCCCTCTGTATCTAACCTACTACTTAGTAGTCTTGCATCAGTTTGGTCTTGCTGCCTCCCTTATTTCCCCCTGTAAGTGGGGGCAGGGCTAGCTAGTTCAAGTTACATGGTTTTGCCTGAAAAAGAGAAAGTAAATACACTGGGGTAAGGGTCTAATACCCCGAAAATGGGTAGAATCCTTCTAGATGTTACTAGTTTTTAACTTAGCATGATGGCTAGTTTCCTGGTAAGTATGTAGATCATTTTTTATCTTGAGATTACAGAGGTATTGATGCTCTGTGTAGCATCATAGATCATTTGCCTACTAAGTTGTTAAGATGGTTTAATAAATTTTTATTTTTACATATATTTAATATTAATTATATAATTGAAATTTTAATTTTATTAAATATTTGTTTTTTTGACTATCCTGCTTATTTCCTCCCCATTAGAGGAAGAAATTTACAATATTGTTAATACTTAACGCTACTGTTAATAAGTATTACAGGCATTGTGTTGTTCTAACAGGATATCTAACTCTCAAGTCCTACTATTTCTACCAACATCCCAAAGACACCCTCCCTCCACTTGTCTCCTCCTACAGGGAAGCTAAATTCTTGATACCAACTATTTTTGTTTTCTTTGGGGTCTTATTGCTCTTTTACCATACATCTATATACAGAACCTATGAAAAAGTTCATTCTGTATTTGTTTTTCTCAGCAAGATCACTCAGCATGATGTGTTCTAGTTATATCCAAAAAGGCAACAGATAATATATTTTAATCTATTCTTACAGTTTCATTCTATTACATTGTGTATGCATACCACATGGTTTTTAAAAGTTAAAAAATGTTCTCAATTTAATCACTGTGAGATAATTTTAAAAGTTATACATAGTCAAGCTTCAGTCATACAATGTTCTGATGCCCATCCCTTCACCAGTCTTTATTTCCCAGCACCGATTTCTTTCCTCACTTGCCCCCATTCTCACCCTCAGACTTCTAATAGGCCAATATTTTCCTTTTACGCTTTTGTCCATTTTTTTACATTTAGGCACCATACTTTGAAATACTGTTACTGAAGGGACACCATATATATCACTTTACTTCCTTTCAGTCCCCAGTTCTTGTCCAGAGAGATCATTTCCACCATGATTGGCATTGGGGTCCCTTCTCTACCCTGGATGTACTCTTCCTGACCATCATGTCTATTACTTATACTATGGTTTATTTATACAATGGTAATGTTATAATATTCTTATTCTATGGTATTTTTAATATTATTATACTATGGTATTTTTAATATTCTGCAGATGAGTGCAATCATTCTATATTATTCTCCTCCCTCTCTGACTCATATCACTCACCATGATACTCTCAATGTCTATTCATATATATACAGATTTCATGATTTCCTTTTTTCCATCACAACTGTATCAGATTCCATTGTGTCAATGTACCATGGTGTCTTTATCCACTTCTTTGTTCTTTGGCACATGAATTGTTTCCATTCTGTTTATTATAAATAATAATGCATTGAATATATGAGTTCAGATTCTTTTCTGCATTTGGGTGAGTATTATTGTTGGGGCAAATGGAAGTTCAATTTCTAGTTTTATGAGGAATGTATATATTGTTTCCCCAGAGTACTGGACTAGTCAACATTCCCATCAGCAATGAATGAGAGTTCTTTTCTCCTCATATCTGGTTGTTCCTGTTCTTTTTTTATTTAGATCACACTTTTTGATTCATTCATATTTAGCTGAACATTTGGGCCTTTTCCATATTTTACTAAAAGTTACAATGGACGCCAGCGTATTTATATCCTTTCAAATTGTTTTTTGTGATTGGGGTAGATACCAAGAAGTTGTATTATTGAGTTATATCAGAAAATTATGTGTAAAATATTGAGTCATTTAAAATAGTTTAAAATATCACTTTATAATAAGAAAGAGATGAGAGAAGAGAGTAAAGGAATCATCAAATCAGGACAGGGTGCAATTAGAGGAAGAACATTTACCTTGAGCTTCTTATGAGATCTTTTTGAGGGAGGCTCAGAAGTGATGATTGGATATTTGGGGGACCCCACTGAGATTTTCAACAGACCCTCTCTTGCATATGCAGGAGACTGAGGAAGTGAAATATCTTTGGCTCTGTGGTACCAGAATAACTTGACAATCTCCAGGGTGCTGGGGGATTTCACAATTGCCCCAGCAAGGCTCAAAGGACCTGACATGTATCCTAAGTTGCCTGGTATCCACCCTAAACACTGTGAGGTAAAGACCACTGTGGTCTTTATTACTTTATTTCTTCTTTATATTTTCTGAAAAACTAAGTGGAAAGGAAAAGGAAGAAACAAGAGGCACCTTTATGGTTAAGAGTTGGAAAGATTTCAGAAATTAGAAGCTAAAAGATCACTTTCTATATCAGTTGTAAATGCTGTAAGATTCATTATTAGCTTCATAGAAGACTTGAAGATCTACATTAATGAATGCTGCTGTTGGGTTGTATTTAAGAAAGTGTGGGCTATGATCCAGAGATCATAAATTTATAGGACTTCCAGAACTTTCTCCATGACTGGCAATCAGAAGACCCATTAGCTGTGGGAGCAGTAGAGAGACACAGAGAAAACCCATGAGAATTTACAGAAAAATTCTGGAATATTTTCATGCAAGAATTTGTGAATCATTTCATACATATTGTGGCAGTCTAGATACATCCTATTTCTCTTTATTTAGTTTGCAAAGGTTATTTTTCTATTCCCTGCAAGGGTGACAGGAAAAAATTCTCATTTTACAGATGGAACCTTTAGGTAAGTTGAGGTTTATTTTTTTCTTCCCAATATTGCAATAATCTATTTTTATATCACAAAATATGGATCTTAGAATATAAATAGTTCTTGTGACCATTTGAATTTCTTCTTTGGTTGGCCTCATTGTTTTTGTTATGTTTTTAACACTAGTGTAAGCATCTTTAAAGATTATATAGTTTAAAGATCATATAGGATTAGTTCTTGGTAGGATAGCTTTGTAGAAACTAACCTGTTAGAAATAATTAAATCGGGGCCAGAGAGGTGGTGCTAGAGGTAAGGTGTCTGCCTTGTAAGCGCTAGCCAATGAAGGATTGCGTTTTGATCCCCCAGCATCCCATATGTTTCCCCCAAGCCAGGGGTGATTTCTGAGTGCTTAGCCAGGAGTAATCCCTGCCATCAAACGGTTGTGCCCACCCCCAAAAAAAAACAAAAAAAGAAATAATTAAATAAAAAACGCACCTAAACACACCCATCCCTTTATCAATATAAAAATCTAACTAAATTAGTCATAAAATCCCAAATAGGAACTGTATAAAACATCTTATATCCTAGGCAACTGGCTTCAACAAATGAAGATTTGGGGGAATCATCAGGAGTCTTTTTTTCATGGCGGTGAGAGAGAGAGGTTTTGGCCATACTTGGTTGTGCTCAGAGTTTTTCCCTGTCTCCATGTGCATGTGCTCATATGTGCTTCATTTTTGCAGTGCTTCGAGGAATCATATATCTCTTGCCCTTAAGTAAAATATTGTTAAATAGAATATTTTAAAATTAAATATTCATTTGATTTAAATTCCCCATCACTTTATAGTGAGTAATTATCTGAATATTATATTAATACAGTTAAGGAAGTGATATGCATTTTCAAAATGGCCTTTTCTATTATAATTTACATAGTTTTTATCGTATTAAAGTTTATGGCATCAATATACCATGTTATTATACCCTCTCCACTCCTTGCCAAAGTGCCCATTGCTTTTTATCACTGTTTCCATATCTCTTCTATCTGGTCTAACCCTACCCTCAAATGTTTATTTATTTAGGTTTTGGGTCACACCCAGTGTGCTTTGGGGTTACTCCTGACTCTGCACTCAGAAAACACTCTTGTCAGGCTCAGTAAACCCAAAGATGGGTTTGAAACCTCAGTCTGCTGCATGCAAATGCCTTAGCTGCTGTGCTATAGCTCTGGCCCTATTTTTGTTTTTATTTATTTATTCTTATCACATACAACTGTTCTTAATGCTTATTCCTGGTTATCTGCTCAGGGATACTGGGAAGTCCTCAGTGGACCATAGATAGTGCTAGAGAATGAACCTAGGTCTACTACCAATAAAAGCAAGTGACTTACTCACTGTACTATCTCTCAAGCACAAGTAATTGCTTTTGGACTTGAATGCCAAGGGTTTATCGTTGTTCAGTATTGTCTAACCTCGTATTATAATTTTGCATAACCCAGAATTGAATGAGGTGAAAGACTGATAATGAATCATGACACATGGTAAAGTTTTACAACTCAGAGCACAGAAATTGGCATTTTAGTGTTTATTTCAGTCCTGTTGACAAAGATTTAAAATCTGGAAATAGCACAAGTGACCAATGACAGGTGGTTGGATAAAAGGCTAGATTAAAGTACATAGTACAGATGCACAATAGTATATTACTCAATTTTAAGGAAAGATAAAATCATAAAATTTTCTGTTACATGGATGTGGAGAGTATTACACTGCATGTCAAGTCTATTTCCTTGCATTCTTGCCTTCACTAATTTTCACATTAATAAATAAGAAATAATGCCAAGTACATCTCACAGAGCTACTATCTGTGATAATTGATTCAGACCAAGGAGTTGAGACAATATCTGCCAAAACATAAAATAAAACTAAAATGAAATAAAAGTAAGCATGGAAGTGTCCATTCTCATGTCTCATGTCAGGTCATTTTTAAGCCACTTATGCACTGACTATTTAATATTGTATGTAGTTCTTCAGGTTTGAGTTTCTCAAAAGTAAATTAAGTGTAGTGATGGGACTTTTCCTAAGTTCATTCTATCTCTATTGACTTCAGGTTTGTTATAGTAAATCTTTAGCCATGGTATAACAATGGGACTATGGAGATATGAAGAATGGATGCAGAGGCAATGAGGTAAATTAAGCAGGTAGCTATGATCAAACCTCCATGAAAACCATCTCTCCAGAGACCAACTACCCAGAGAGATTTCTCCATTTAATTGTGTTTTCTCCACTCACCTGTGCCATTATCACCACTAAGAGGTCCCCTGGTTGTGGACACTTTTATTGTTGTGAGTAGGAAGTTTGGTTGTTGGCTCATAATTTTCATTGTTGAGCTCATAGGACCCATTCTAAAAAAAAAAAAAAAAAAAAAAACAAACTAGTTTGCCTGGAGCCTAGAGTCAGTCCTGTGCCAGGAAACTTCAGGGGTAGGGTCTCCATCTATTTAGACCATAATTTGTCTTTCCATGTCCCTTATGTTTTGGTGGGCCTATGCAAACAAATGCCACTTTAATATCGTTTTTTACTATGGTCCCTTGACTCCAATCCTTAAGAAAAACAACCCACTAAAACTTTTGAGGTTAATTTAAACTAGTAAGCATGTGCATGAATCTAGATAAATGTACTTTGCCCTCAATGTTTAAAGAGTTACATAAGTCTAATATCTTTAGATTATATGGTGTGCTGCTAAGAAATAATATGTACTACAACGGGGGATTTGAGGGACAAAGTAATTGTATGGTACATGGGTTCAGTTTTGTTTTTCTTAATGTTCTTTGGCTGAAAGTATAAGGCTGGGATATCATCGATGGGACTACTGAGAATCCTGTTTATGGGTGATTGGGCTTCCACTGTAACTTTACCCTGTCCTCTTTCTTTGCATCTTTGTTGTCATAATTAAAATAAAAAAAATAAAAAAAAAACAAAAAAAAACAAAAAACTGAGGGAATCACAATATATAGTTTTAACCTTTGGCAGGTATTCTATTTTCCTTGGGAGTCTTGGTAAAGAGGGATCAAAAGTTAGAGAAAATAGTGGCCATTGATATCCTAGTTGTACCTACATGGAAAATACCTCAAATACTCACATTCATTAACTATTGTTTCTTTTTTCTTACTCTGAACTTATTTTTCTGATTCCCTACTCTTTTTTTTAAGTTTTCTGACAAATAGGGAACAGCTTATCTGTAAACATCAGGTTTAATCTTAGAGGGTAGGGTGGATGACAATTCAGTTATGCAAATTTTTAGTGATATGGTATTTGAATATGCTATAGTCTGGTGTTTAATGTCTAAAATGAGCATAATATACAGAAAAAGTTAAATAAAGCAATATCTATAAAGCCTTCCATATTATCATAAACAATAGAGTTATGACAAAAGTATTTATTTACTAAATTTCAAAAGAACTTCCTAGAATCAACAGTTCTTATCCTTGGTTTCAAGATTGATTCGTATCTAGTGCTTTTAATTTTTTCCACAATGATTCTGTTTTAAAGAAAAACATTGGTTTTTAAAATTATATGACATACATATTTGATTATTAATGTCTGTGTAGCAAGAGATATTTACAACAAAATTATAATATTAATTTTCAAAAGCAATATGATCAACCATTTGAAATTGTTTTTCAATGTCACCTTTGAAGATTTTAATATAATTTTATTAGAGTAAATAGCAAAGAATAACAGAGATGGCCTCTTCCACAAAGATATTTTTGGTCTCCTGTCTTATGCACTTTACTAAATTATATGTCCCTTTTATCAATAGTTTCTTGGCCTTTTAAATTTTATTTTGTACCCTGCAGAAACTCAGAGCACACCATGTTCCATGAACCAGAATTAGAAAGACTTTTAACTCACATAATGGACTTTACTGTGAATATTTATATTGGTCACCTTTTCTTCTACAAACTTTTTTTTTTTTTTTGGTTTTTCGGGTCACACCCGTCTGATGCTCAGGGGTTACTCCTAGCTACGCACTCAGAAATTGCCCCTGGCTTGGGGAGACCATATGGGACGCCGGGGGATCGAACCATGGTCCTCTCATTGGCTAGTGCTTGCAAGGCAGTCACCTTATCTCTAGCACCACCTCGCCGGCCCCTCCTCTCCAAATTTTCTTAGAAGATAATGCACATGTGGACAAAACTCTAAAGAAGATTTTTTTTTCTCAAGATTTCTGAATTTTAACATGAAAAAATATATCATGGGTGCCAGTCCACAGTCCTCATTCTAGGAGTAATGGGTTTATATTGCATATTCATAGCTATGGATGTCTCTGCTTTGTTTTTTTGTTTGTTTATGTTTGGGGCACACCCAGCAGTGCACAGGGTTTACACCAGGCTCTTCACTCAGGAATCACTCCTGGTGCTCAGGGAAATGGGAGCCTCTATTGTCAGAATGTTAAAAAGAAAAGAGTTGCAGAAGAGATAATACAGAGATTAAGTCTCTTGCCTTGAATCTAGCTGATTCCTGGTTTGAATTCCCAACACCATATATTGTCCTCTGAATAGCTTTAGGATTTGTGCCAAACACAAAGTCAGGAGTAAGCCCTGACCACCACTGGCTTTGTTTTCTCCAGAATAAATAAATAAATAAACAAACAAACAAACAGGGGCAAGAAAGACAGTATGTTTAAGGTGCTTTTTTTCACTCAGCTGATCTGGTTTGACCATAGCAATGCATTTGGACAGCTGATGCCCTCCAGGAGTGATCCATAAACTCATTCCCAAAGGCAAGTCCTGATTATAGTTAATTGTGGTCTAACTTACCCCCCACATGCAAAAGAATTAAAACTTTTAATATAATTCATTGATAAAGACCTTAGCTTAATGTATTTGTTGACTTATATAATTCAATTTCCTATCAAAAGTAAGTTTACCATGATCAAATATGTAGCGCTGACTAAAGGGCTTTCCAGGAGTAGAATAGACCTGGCGTAACCTGTCATTTATGACTGTGCAAGCAAGAAGTAGTCCTTGAGAGTTGGCAAGCCAATCCTAGCCATCAAAAGAAAAATAATGTCTGTGTATTTATGGTATGGGGATGTAATACTTTCATCCCAATTTGGCATATTTCCAAATCTCATATACTTGTTATTTTTAAAATGTAAAACATGAAATTAAGGCATGATATGAGATAATTTTCTAATGATACTTAATTACCAGTATTGTCCCTCAGGACAGAGGGAAAATATTTATATATACAAAATGTTTGCCATTAAGGTTGTGATTATACTAAAAAATTAATATAGTATTGATAAAATGGGTGATTATTCATTTGTATTAATTAAAAACAAATTGATGAAATATTTATGTAATTATTTGTTTTAAGAAGAAAAATTCCTGTCTTATCTTTTTCTCAGGAGATGGTGCAAAGCAGGTGCATGGAAGGGCAGAACAATCACACATCTGTTATCATGTTTATTCTCCTGGGAATCTCAAATAATAGAGACCTGCAACTTATTCTCTTTCCAATATTCCTAGGAAAGTTCCTAGGAACCCTAATATTGAACGTGACACTTATTACCCTAATTAGGACAGAATCTCACTTGCATACACCTATGTATTTTTTTCTTAGTGTCCTTTCACTTATAGATGTTTTCTATTCTACTTCCATCATTCCAAGGATGCTTTCAGATTTCTTCAGAGACCAAAAAAACAATTTACCCTATTGCCTGTGCCACGCAGTATTTTGTTGCAGCTTGGATAGGTCAGACTGAGTGCTGCATTTTGACCACCATGGCCTATGACAGATATGTGGCTATTGGAAACCCTCTACAGTACTCAACCATCTGTCAGATGATGGTTGCTGGGTCTCTTGGAATTGGTTTGATCTGTGGCTTAGCTGAAAAAATTTCCTCACTTAATCTGTATTATTGTGGGCCAAACATCATTCAGCATTTCTTTTGCAATGTTCCCGAGATTGTTACCTTATCTTGTTCCAGTTCTTTCATCAGCCAAATGATTCTTTTTCTAGTAGCTACGTTAATTGGCTTTGGGTCTTTGCTCATTATCCTGCTATCCTATGGTTACATTGCAGCTTCCATCTTGAAAATATTGTCTCTCAAAGGCAGTCTCAAGGTCTTTAATATCTGTGCCTCCCACTTGGCAGTAGTCACCCTCTTCTATGGTATGGCCCTTGCTGTGTATAGACACCCTGGTTCTGGCCACTTTGATAAATAAGACACAATCCTGTCAGTGTTCTATGTTATTATTATTCCCATGTTGAATCCTCTAATTTATAGTTAAAGGAACAAGGAAATCAAAGAGGCATTCAGGAGGGGAATAAAAAAGGCAGCACATTAACTTTAACAAAATAGTGTGCTGTATTTTCTATGTTTATATAACAAAAAAATCACTGCCTGAACAAGTCAGAAACTAAAAGAAAGATCATAATATAATGTTTATACATGAATTATTTACTTGAAATTCAGATTTAGGTACAAAATAATTTTTTGTTTGTCATTGGGTTTGTGGAATGGAGAAAATTTAAAATATGAAATGTGGGTGCAATTATCTTTATTTTGGTTGATTACCTTTTAAACTTAATTTATAGTAGATTTTTCTAAATTATATTTATTTATTGGGTATTTCCATTGCCTAAATAAATGTATATATTACACCCTTCCATCATGATCAAATTGACTTTCCAACTCTCTCTTCTGATTACCACCATTTTGAAGTAAGTGACTAAGTTTGTTGTGTCTTTTTTAACATTTTTGTTTTGAATTTTTTATTCCACGTGGAATGAAGTTGTTTGTTAATGGTCTTTCATTTCTTAAACATTCTTATTTATTTTTATTTTTAATTATTAGTAGTAAGAGTAGCATTTTGGCTTTCAGTCCAGCCTAGTTGTGCTTAGCTAAGTTTGAATTCATCTTGGTACATGGCTCAAGGAGTATTCCTGATGGTGCTATGGGGACCATCTGTGGTGAAAACAATCAAATCTCGGTTGGCTACATGCAAGGTCTGCACCTTAACTATAGTAGTAAACTATGATTCAGACCTCTTATTTAGTAGAATCACTTTAAGTTACATCAATGTGGTTACTGGTTACAAGAAAGCAAGATTTTTAAAAATTATTTTGTGTCACCACCAAATTATCTTAACAGTGTAATCAACTTACGAGTTTTAAGGACAGGATAGCTAATATAAGCGTTAAAGTTTGCCTTCTATTGAGCCAATCCTGATTCGATGCACGAGGCATTGTGTATCATCTGCCATGATCACTGCCAGGAGTCATGTCTGAACAAAGTCATAGGTAAGTCCTAAGCACAACTGAATGTAGGCAAATAGAATAAGAAAAGAAGTCAATTTTTCAAACCCTGTGTGCCCTGTTTTCACTTCTTGGCATTTATTTCAAAAAGACAAAACATTAATGTTTTATGCACTGAATATTTAAAGGTATGTTCATCGCAGCACTATTTAAAGTAGCCAATGACTAAAACTAATGCAAATGTCCAAAGGCTAATTAGTGTATGGATAAAAAATGTGATATGATTTTACAATGGAATACATAACAACTGAAATTAAAGTGAAATTCTATATTTTCTGCAACTTGGAAGAATTTATAAGATATCAGGTTGTCAGATTATGCACTCAGATGTGGTGTTTAAATAAAAAAAATAAGCTAGAAAATAAAAAGATCCAGTGAACACAAACCCTTGTGTTTTGACAACAGTTAGAAAGTTACGGCCCGGAGAGATAGCACAGCGGCGTTTGCCTTGCAAGCAGCCGATCCAGGACCAAAGGTGGTTGGTTCGAATCCCGGTGTCCCATATGGTCCCCCGTGCCTGCCAGGAGCTATTTCTGAGCAGACAGCCAGGAGTAACCCCTGAGCACTGCCGGGTGTGACCCAAAAACTAAAACAACAACAACAACAACAAAAAAACAAAAAACAACAACAACAAAAAGAAAGTTACTAAGTTTGAGATGGCATGGAGATGGGGAAAGAAGGAATAGAAATGACATAAATGGGCCCGGAGAGATAGCACAGCGGTGTTTGCCTTGCAAGCAGCCGATCCAGGACCAAAGGTGGTTGGTTTGAATCCCGGTGTCCCATATGGTCCCCCGTGCCTGTCAGGAGCTACTTCTGAGCAGACAGTCAGGAGTAACCCCTGAGCACCGCCAGGTGTGACCCAAAAACCAAAAACCAAAAAAAAACAAAAAACAAACAAACAAAAAAAAACAACAACAAAAGAAATTACATAAATACAGTTGTAGGGAGTCTTTGGCTTATGGTGGTGACTGAGTGCAGTAATTTTGTACACTAAAAGCGTTAAAATTACACTACTGTAAACCTCTTTATTCAATAATAATTAAATATGAAAATAAAGAAATAGCCATTAATAATAATAAATAGCCATTTATATTTGAAATACAAATGGCTAAAAGACACATGAACAAATGTTCCACATCACTAATCATTAGGGAGATGCAAATCAAAACAACTATGAGGTACCATTTCACACCACAGAGATTGGTGCACATCACAAAGAATGAGAACAAGCAGTGCTGGTGGGGATGTGGAGAGAAAGGAACTCTTATTCCCTGCTGGTGGGAATGCCATCTGGGTCCAACCTTTGTGGAAAGCGATGTGGAGATTCCTCCAAAAGCTGGAAGTTGAGCTCTGTTACAATCAGCTATATCATTCCTAGGGATATACCCTAGGAACACAAAAATTCAACACAAAAATCCCTTCCTCAAACCTATATTCATTGCAGCACTGTTTACAATAGCCAGACTCTGGAAACAGCCTGGATGCCCCTCAATAGATGAATGGCTAAAGAAACTGTGGTACATATATACAATGAAATATTATTTAGCCATCAGAAGAGATGAAGTCATGAAATTTTCCATATACATGAATGTATATGGAATCTATAATACTGAATGAAATAAGTCAGAGGGAGAGAGGTAGACACAGAATGGTCTCATCATCTATGGGTTTTGAGAAAAATAAAAGACATTTGTGCAATGATTCTCAGAGACAAAAGAGAGGAGGACTAGAAGGTCCAGCTCATGACTTGAAGCTCAAAACAGAGAGTGATGGGTGCAGTTAGAAAAATAATTATGCTGAGAACCATCATAACAAAATGTGACTGAATGAGGGAAGAAGAAAGCCTGTCTAGAGCACAGGCCGGTGTGGAGAGGGGAGGAGGGACACTTGGGACATTGGTGATGGGAATGTTGCACTGATGAAGGTTTTTTTGTTTGTTTTAGTTTAACAAAAATGTTGTAAAACACTGAATCCTTTTGATAAAAAAGAAATTAAGTAAAAATAAAAAACATATTTTTCTGTTTAAACTAATATGTATAAGTGGTCTTAATGCATAGGTTATAAATGTATCTGAAATGTAAAAAAGTATTTAGATTGTCTATCCACATATAATTTTTGACATGTTTGCTGTTGTTTTTTCTTTAATTTTAACTATCCATGATCTACTCTATTTCAATAAAAAATTTGAAAATTAAAAATGTGAAAGTTAAAAAATCTAAATCTAAAAATCTAAAATCTAAATAAAGTTTAAATATCTAAACAAGCATTGAGATAAATGGTGTGAGAAAAATGAATGGAAGAGGGTAGGTAGAAAGACTAGCCTTGCTTTTTTGCTGTAAAAATATTTTATTCTAGTATAGTAAATTGAGATAAAGAGATGGAATAAAGGAATTACTAAGAAGATGCCATTAAAGATTCAGTAGTGGATATTTTCCGAGGTTGTAGAGATGACAGAGTAATTCATTTCTGGGTACAATGGGCATAGATTATATTTGCTGGAAGATTCCCTGGAATCATGCAAGACTTGAGACATGATATTCTAAATTCTGTGTTTAGAGAGGTGGTATTGATTACCCAATATGTAAACTGATAAGCGATTTCAAAATCTTGAATAAGAACTTCTCCATAATGTGGAGGCATCACCATGAAAACTCAGAGTCCAGCTAAGAAAATTGATGAAGCGTCTATAAATATATATACTTTTTCATATATTTCATGAATTAAACATAATATATATGATATTAACATTTATAGAACATTCTGACTTTACATAAGTACATACATAAATTTTATTTTGTTACGGTACAATGTACATCTTCATGTGAGTAACTATGTGATTGAACTCTGGGCACAGAGAAGCCAGTTACATTCTTCTCAGTATAGTCATGCACCATTCTGAATCTCAGAAAATGTGATTTGTAGAACAGAAGTTATATTTACTATCCAGGTATATAATTTCCATTAATTTTCTTTGTGGCTTTCTTTCTGTACTTTTGATGCTAGATATTAAAACTAATTTTTATATTGTTATATTGCACACATGTAGTATTTCTTGCTGCAGATGATTTATCTCCGGTTCCCTGCGGATCAGCAGGTGCTGCTCTGGTCACTCTCCTGAACCCCCTCCCAATAGTCAATTTTTTTCTTTTTATGCCCTGCATGACAACGGGGTGTGTCCAAAGAGTAAGTTTATGGGGCTCGTCCAGGTTCAACTGTCATTTTCATGAGTGTATCCAAGGGCTATCCAAGTGTGTCCAAGTTAACTGCCATTACATCAACACACATATGTTTTTGAATATAATTAATTTAAAATAATGTTTTTTGAGTGACGCAAAAATTGATTTTGTCTTGGAGCCACATCTGGGTTGTGCTCAGGATTTATTTCAGACTCTGTGCTCAAGTATCATTCTTAGTAGGACTTGAAAGACTTTAGGAATTGCCATGGATTAAACCCTGGCTTACCACATGCAAGGCAAATACTATAGTCTAGTCTACTAACAACATTTTTATTGTCAAAATTAAACATATAAATTTAAAATAAGGGGCTGCAGAGAACCTAAGGGTTAAGTGTTTGCCTTGCATGCTAAGAACCTCAGATCAATTATCATTGAGAACTGTCAAGTATGACCCCTGAGAACCATTGAGTGTAACCCCTAATCAACAACAAAAATAAACTAAAACTATTTTTAAAACAATCAAGGGCCTAATGGAATGATAGCACAATGGTATAGCATTGGCCTTGCACATGGCTGACCCTATAAAAACCCGGATTTAATCCCTGGCATCCCATATGGCCTCAAAGACTGTCACAGAGCACAGAGCCAGGACTGACACCTGAGCATAGTCGAATGTGGCCCAAAAACCAAAACCAAAACCAAACCAAACAAAAAATTAGGGCCTGAGAAATAGTACTTAGATAGGATACTTGCCTTACCCATGGCCAGCTCCGACCACCAAACATTGTACTCTGAGAAACATCAAGATAGTATATTAATATCAATTTTGGGGTAATATGGATAATAAACCCAAAGCTTTGTGACTTCAAATGATGTAGATCACTGTAATATGATTAACATGCATTTTATTGATTATTTTAATATTTTTGCTTATTACTTATGGGAGACATCTGCACAAACATTTAAATTTCTTTCTATAAATCTCAAGGGTTATTAGAGGTAAAGGTCATCAGAGGATCAGCAGAGGAAGTTAGGGGCTTGGTGCTACTGAAATCTCCAATCCTAGGGAGATCAGAGTGGCCAGGCATTACAAAGGGGAGTAACAGAAGCTGGGTGATATGCTCTCCCTTCTCAAAAGTCCAAACAGTTGGCACTGAAATGACAACTTCCTTACAGTCGACTGCTTGTTCCCAGGAGCAAGCCTATAGTGCCTGGTGCAATTGGCCCCTTTACGCAAGATTTTAAATTGTAGGGGCACTTGGCCAGTATTATGGTTTGATCTCAAGGCACAACATTCTGCAGTAGCAGGTTGCAACAAATCTATTGATCATAGCTCTATTGGCAGGTTGGAGAGGGGTTGTAGATGAGAGTGTCCCCTAATTCTGTGGGGTCTTGGATTGGCCTCTTACCCCGTTTCTCAAGACAGGAAAATTGGATTGTGGTCTCAAAGAGGCAGCTCCAGGAGGAATTCTGCAGTTTCTATGAAAATGCCCTAGTTTATCATAGTTAAAACATCTGCTCAGGACTTGTGAAGCCTAAGGCTGGTATCTTCTCCAGTTTCTCAAGTCAGGCTACTGGCCATCTCTAGCCCAATGATTTCCCTTGCAGAATCTCAGTCTCAGTGGTGCCCCTAAAGAGACATTATTGGGGGGAGGTGATGTATTCTGTGCAGAAATAACCTGAACCATTCAATTATCTAAAACTCTTTCCATATTTAATAAACATCAGCAGCATGAATGCATGCCTGATGTTTAATTTGATCAACAGTTCAACACGATTTCAAGTACCCCATAATGTCCTCTCTCTCTTTAATCTCTTTATCTTTATCTATTTATCTACATCTCTCTATCTATCTCTCTTGATCTATCTCTCCCACTTCTCTCTCTCACACACACATCTCACATAGGGTGCAAGATTGCCTGGCAATCTTCATTAGCATTTCCAAAGGCTAATTGTCTTATCAATTGCTCCCTTGTTTCTTTATCTATAATCTGCTTTTGGTTTGCATCTGTCAGTTCCCCAGAAATTCTGCATGTCTTGGAAACTCCCTGAAAAATCTTTGTATAGTTTCCATTAAATTTGGCATCAGCATCAATCTTTTCCCAAGCCTTTAACACTATCTTATGGATGTTAACTAGGACAACATTGGTAGGAAAGCTTGTCTTCTTATATCTGCTCATTTCCCTTCTCTGATCAATATAAATCAATCAAATCTCTGATAATCTCCTTCTAGAATGGCCTAGGGCAGTGGTCGGCAACCTGTGGCTCTTTGCACTTTTAATTTGGCTCTTTTGTGTGCCGGGCGGCTGCTCCAAGATTCAGGACTCTGCTCCTGGCCTCTGTCAGTGCGCGCCCTGTGTGGCTCTCAAAATAAATTTTAATCGTGGTTTTGGCGAGATTTGGCTCAGTTGAAAAAAAAGTTGCCCACCACTGGCCTAGGGTGTGATGTTTTGTCTTCACCTCATCACTAAACCATATTTATATTGTAAAGGGCTTAGGTAAGGTCTTAGCAATTGCAAGAAAGTCATGAGGAATCCAAAGCGCCATCCAGCCTATAAAGTATTCCATATAGTACAGATACATTGGTCCATATGAGGTGCAGGTCTTTTTAAATTGCCTGAGTGAGTTCATATCCAAGCCCTCATAAGATGGAGGCTGATTATCCTTTAGATGGGCAGGTCAGGAATTGAGAAATTGAAATTCATGGGATCTGGCTAGTAATTGTGAACTTCGTCTACTATGCCTAGGGCAGTCTCTATAGGGTTGTGGTGGGGAAAGAAGAGCAGAGGGCATTTCTACTGAAGCCACTTTCAGACTTTGAGTCAGAAGAAGTAGTAGCCAGCTTGCCATCAGTACTAAACCTGGCAGATAATGATCTATCTGATTAAATACCAGTGATGAGCAACAAATTATTGGCCTTGGGAGATCTTCTAATTCCAGAATCCTTCACCACTGGAAAGGAACTTTTACTTTCTAGTGTAGAGAATGTTTTGGAAAGCATGGCATGTAAATTCTGGAGCATATAATGTATACAAATGCACCAGAGTAAAATCAAAGCATCTAAGAGTAACATCAAGCTACCAAGCATGCATGTCACCACAACATTAAAAGACATGGTAAAGACTTAGTATCTTCATTCTTTTTTTTTCAATTAATTTTTTATTTTTAATTATGAGAATAATGATGCAAAGAGGACAAGGTAAAATTACAGTGAAAAGACAATTGCCCATAAACAGTGTTCTCAGAAGAAATCCCCTTGCTGATGCCTAAATATTGAACTTACAGTCAAAGAACATTAAGAAAAATAAGGCAGAACCCAAGTACAATAACTTTGTCCACAAGTTTCCAGATTGTAGTACATTATAACATTTGCAGTATCTTCATTCTAAAGCCAGAAAAATATCAGAGTCTTAATCCACCAGTAAATTATGACCTTAATCCACCAGGGAAACATGTCACTCAAAATGTTGTTGAGGTCTTTCTTCTCAGGTTGCTGTTCAGGCACTAGATGTAAAAACCCCTCACACCATAATGCTACTCTGCAGAAATAGGTTTAGAGCAGGAGTAGCCACAGGAAATAATACAAACCAGGCTGAGAGGATGAAACATCCATGACCGGTTAGCTTTTAGCTTTCTGACTCTTGTGGCAATGGAGAGAGCTACAGGTTTTAATGAGTACAAAGACCAGCCCTGGTTGAAGAAAAGGACAAATGTTCTACTCTGAGCCAATACCACCTAGGTTTGCTCGCAACATGTAAAACAATATGGTAAGTAGAAAAACTTTGTTTTGGGTGAAACCAAGTTATAAACAAACAGATAAAAAGAAACCAGGAATGATCTTTGTTTTGAGTGAAGCCAAGTTCTAAGTTGTGAGCCAAAAATAGATCACTCCTAACAATACTTGGTGAATTATATTCAGTGCCTATTGGGTTACTGAACCTACCCTAATCAATATTTTTACTCCACCCTAGGGTGATGGGATATTGGATTATTCTCTACTTGGTATTCCTCTCCCACACTAGGGTGGGACCTGATTCTTGTCAGTAAAAGCAGGGATCTGAGGAAAGCAGAGGTCCTTTCTTAGCTCTTCTTCCACTGAGCTGCACTCCGTTTTAGGAGCAGAGTGGTTGAATTCCTTGCTTGAGTGTTAGATTTCCTGAACTCATTCTGGTACCTCTTCACTGTGTGGATTATTTCCTTTGTTGACATTTGCTTCCAGGCCTGCATCTCCCCAGACCCTTATTTTGAAGCAATAGGCTCCACTAACAAGTGCCAGAGACTAAGCTAGGGTTGACTGCTACAATCCTAGGATCTTAACCCGTGAATATTCTCTAGTGACTTGATTATTACTGTGAAATGTTACCCAGTAATTGTCAGTAATTAACACTGTGTCTCGGAATATAATTTTCTTAAGGACACATCAACTGAGATTGGCTGATGCCAATTTATAGTTGTTATTCTAATAAGTATATCATTGCAATGAATTGCTTTATTTCATTTCTCATTGCTTCAACATCCTGACTTCTACTTTTGACATAATGGCATATCTGTATACTAGGTCTGCTCTACTGATTGATATACATCATAAAATTTAGAAATAGTTATATCATGTATTTACAATTAAAGTACTATGATATCATGAAAGAACAATGAAAAATTTTCTTCATTTGCTTATGTTTTTTGCATTATCTCTATCCCTCAAGAACATTTTTCCAAGTGTAATGGTGTGGCACAAGGGCAGCCATCTTGTCTTTATGCTGCCATTTCACTGTGTTAAAAATAAGTTCCATAGAGGTAAATCAGCCCAGTCAGAGACAGGTCATCTTTCTGAAAATGATAAACATCTGAGGATTTTCTGAGAACTACCTATTAAAATGGTTTTCAACTGGAACCACATTTTCTAGTATTATGAAGCTGCTTATATATTTGTATACATCTATTCTAGGAAGATGTATTCCACACTTTATAAAGTATAGAAAAGCTAGAATTAAGGCTGCACTTTGTCCTCCAATTCCCACCCCCCACCACTGCTAGAATGAATTAAAGTGTAGTCACCATCCAGTTAATAAAATATTTCTGACTCAAACTTTGTCAAGTGCTTCTATTCTTGTTATTCTGGAGTATAAGGAACACCAAGGACTTCCTTGTTGTAAGTATCTATTCTGTGAATGGTAACCAAATTCAAGGTTAAAGTTATCTGTCTCATAAGGAAAAGGTCCATTAGGAAAAAAATGGGAAAGAAATGTGCTATTTTAGTTGTTACTGGGACCTGTGTTTTTAGTTGTGAATTGCTTCATGTTGAATGTCAGAGTCAGAATTTAGAGGACACTTTTAATTCTGTAGTATCTCAATATGCGATGGCATATCACAGATGAGCTTCCCCTTGCCTTGAAGTTGTAGATTGAAACTGTTGAGTAGCTCTGTTATATCTGTCAGAAAGGCAAGGTGCCATTTCCATTTTGCATCATTGAGCTCTGGTACTTCTTGGTTTTTTGAAAGTAGAAAAGCTGTAATCTGCGGAAGTAAGTCATAGAAACATTTCAAAACTCTCCCTCTACTCAGCCAACAGACTTCTGTGTGGTGCAGAACATCTTCATGGGCAACATTTACCTCAGATAGAAATTCTTGAAATTGTCTGTGATTTAGTGCATGAGTTCTAATGTAGTTAACACAAGATACCACAATTTTCATAACAGAGTCCCACTTCAATGATTTACAACACAGTGCTTGTTGGTAGATGAGGCAGTGTATGGCAATTGGATGAGGATGGTTATGTTTGTCCATCTCTTGTGTAATGTGAGCAATTACTCCTCTCTTAGACCCCACCATGCTAGGAGCACCATCAGTTGTTACACTGACTAGTTTAACCCAGTCCAGCTCCAAACCATTCACAGTTTGGCAAACCTTTTCAAATATATCCACTCCTGTGGTTGTACCTTTGATACTTTGCAGTGCAGCAAGCTCTTCTGTGACTTCAAAATACTCATTTGTCCCACGCACATAAATGAGAAGTTGGGCAGAATCATGAACATCATTGCTTTCGTTGAGTGCCAAGGAAAAATAGCAAAGTTTCTTTGCAGAATTTTGCAAATGGTGCAGCAAATTTTCTCCCATTTCTTCAATCCTTCGTGTCATTGTAACTCCTGAAAGGCTCAGTGTACTGTGAGTGTACTGGCCTTCTCTGGACACATCTCTTTGGCAACAGAAATAAGGCATTCTTTAACAAATTCTCCCTCCACAAATGGTTTGCCATTGCACGCTATTAGCTTGGCAACTTGAAAACTTGCCAGCAGTGAGGAAGTATTTAACTGCTTCTGCTTCACAAAAGTATTTTGCTGAGTCGTCAGTTATGTTTCAGTTGTAATATTTTATCTTTTCTCACTGGCGTGAGAAAATTGTATTCTTTGAACACAGCAACTATATTCTGGCATATCAGACACACAGCTTTTTCTTTGTACCGCATAAAAAAGAGATTGTAAGTCCACCGTTCTTTGAATATCCTACACTCGCCGTCAATTTTTCTTTTTCTTGACATCATTGTTTCCTAGGAATTCCAAACTGATATTAGTGAAATACAAATATGTGTGTATATACACAGTGTATGAACCCCCATTATCCCTGATGTGCCCACTTACCCCTCACATTGTAGAGAACTTTTTCAAGGTACTTATTGTCATTTTTTGTATATAATAATATATATAATATTGAAGAAGTGTCTTGCTAAAGCTCACATAACAATTAGTGGCAAACAGAAATTCATACCTTATTTACTAATTTCAATGATATTTCTTATGGTGTCATTTTGAATAAAAATTACACTTACTGTATTCCTTTTCACCTACATTTCCTAATTTACAAATGGAAATAATGGCATACCTGCCTCATGGGATTAATTTAGTGGCTTTATTTGGCCAAAAATTAAATAAGTAAAGTGTGTGAATACAATGTTCTTTACTAATAAGAGAAGTGATCAACTATCTTGACTACTGTTATTAACTATTTTACACACCACTAGGTTCATAACCTGCACTTGAAACCCGGATACTTACTAATTATTAGATAAGTCAACTTAAATCCTACCAGGATTTAATTAAAGATTCCAAATTTATTAAAAGTAAAGTTACAGTAATGAGGTGACAGTTGAATTAGTGAAGTGGGATAGGATTCAAAAGATGAGGCATAAAATTATCAGATACCAAAACTTCATGACTCAAGAGAGCAAGTTTCTTGAGAATTCCTCTCTCTAATTGTGTCTTTATTTCACTTATACACTCTATAACAAGTCAAGAAGTTTTGTAGTTGTGTGTACCTTCTATGATAAACAGCTATATTCATATGGACAGAAACTCCATTGTGAATGCAGTAAGACTTGCAAAAATTATTTTGGAATTAGGGACACAATTTCAGCCCTTGGAAAAAATCTTTCTTCTCAGGATTCTGGATCCAGGTGAGAGAGCAACTGTCTGAAATATCAGAGGGTTTTGTATTATACATCAGCCACTTACTCTTCTAGTAAGAGCTTAAAGAGCAAGGCTTATGGTCTGCATACTGATCATCAGACTTATGATGAAGACTGCTCACTGGTTTATTAGACTCTTTATCAGACTCTTCACCCTATTCAAATAATATTCATTTGGCTCTTTTTCTCCTTACTCAAATGTTTTGCCCATCAGTGGTCTCTAATTAACCAGATCAAGCATTAGTCTGAGGTTGTATGGACACTGATTTGAAGTGCACAACTCTAAGAGTGTTATCTTGAATATGGTTTTTTTTTCTCTTTATTTGCCTACTGAGGAGAAAATAGGTGGTATTGAATTAAATTTGATACAGTCTATTAAGTCTGGCACTTAGCAAAATTGACAACTTAATTCAGCATCAAACATATAACTTACTGAATTTTAAAATAAAAATATTTGTCTTTAGTTACCAATGTTATCCATTCTAATTATAATTTGATTTAAGATTTTCTTGAGTATTTTGCTTCGCTATAGCAATAATATTTTAAACTTCATTAAAAGTATACAATCTTTAGATAAGTTTCAAATGATCCATATTATCTCTATAAAATTATACATATATTCAAAAATGCAAGTATTTGCTAAATATTTTTAACTAGAGATAAGCTTGACATTCTACAATAATATAAAGTATTAATTTTAAGTCCACTCACCTTTTAAAATACTCAAATACTTCTCCAGTACTGTCTTTGGAGATTTTAAGTATGTGAATATACTAGAATGAGTCACAAAGATACTCAGAGGTGCTATCTCCAAGCACAGGTGGAATTGTTCTGCCACTTTTAAACTTCCCATGCTACACAATTTTGTTTTGTTTTTAAGTTAGTAGCACCCTGGATTTTATAAACTGCTTATCAAAACTTATATAACTTGACAAAATGAGATACCCATGTAGATCTGAATTATAAAGGTTTTAATGACCTAGAACTACATAGAAAAACAACTCCTCGACTATTTATGACAGCGTTACTCCAAATTTATCTGGAAGCTAGTAAAATTATGCAAGAAGGAATATGTATACTCAGATAATTTAAAAATTATGCTATGACTTGGCAATTTTCAATGAGATCATTATTATTACACATTAAGTAAAGCTGCCCCAACTTTTTCAGTCTTAATTGGGAATCATCATTAACATAAAATCTTTTATTTATGCCTAATTAATTAAAAAATAAGTTGGAGCCAGAGTAATATAAATCAGGTACAATGTTTGCCTTTTATGTGATCAACCCAGATTTGATCTCCAGTGGTCCTTCAGCATGCTACGAGTTATTACTTAGCACGTAGTCGAGAGTAACCCTTGAGTGAAGCCAGGTGTGGCTCAAACACTCCACCTCTAAAATAAAAAAGAAAGAAAAATGGAAAAGAATTGTATGCAATTCATTCACAGAGAAAAGCCTCTTTATGTATTCATTGTAGTGGTTTTTGTATTCTTCTTTTTAAAAATAACATTATACACTATTTATGGACAGTTCATAGCAACTAAGGCCCTGTAGATGATCATTATGATTGAATACTGTACTTTCTGCTTATCATTGCAAGTGAAAAGCAGTCCTTGGAAATGAATATTATATGTCCAAAGTAAGGTGAACTAACAAAATAGAATTATATGAATGGTATCATCATGGCCCCTGGTAACACTTTCACAGCCCTACCCATGCGTGACTACCTGCAGATGTGCTTCTGTCTCTGTAATTTAGTTTATACAAGACTTTAAAAATAAATCAACAGTACAGATATCAATAATTACAATCCTAAACATTTCTCTCATAAGTATCTCTAATTTAAGAAAGAAAAATCTGCCTGCAAATATGAAAAATCAGGGTACTTTATCATCCTTACATATGGAGATTTTTCTGTTTGTTCCCTAAGGGTATTTTTAGTGTGACAATTTCCATTATTGTTTGTCATTATTATTGTATGTCTCAAGATTAAAAAAAACTGGGAAGACTGTTATAAATTATTTATCTCCAAGATTCACTGAATATAAGTTTATTTTTTTTAATCCTAAATAAGTTTTTTCTTGTATCCTCATTTCATATGGTGTTCAAGGTGTCTGTCTCATGAAGCATTTAAAAAGCATTAGAGCAACACATGGGTAAAATCATTGGGTTGAGGTATGACAGGATTATCCTATTTGGGTCTCTTCAATATTCATATACTTCAAAAATGTGAAATGGTAAATAAAAAATTTAGTGAATAGTGTACTAATGATTGCCATTCATTTTCTTTTATTGCCAGAATGTGACCATATTTATCCAAGAGAACTTTATAGTTAAGAAGTCATTATATATGAAACACATTAAATCTTCAATAATGTGTGCCAAGCTTCTATATTTATTCTTCTATAGTTAAAAATCTAATAAGTATCACATATTGCCTTCTGTGAATGAATGCATTCCCTTCTCATTTTTTAGCAGATGGCACCTAGCAGGTCTATGGCAGATTCCAGAAACCACACCTCTGTGTCCAAATTTGTGCTCATGGGACTTACAGAAAATAAAGAGCTGCAGCTTCTCCTTTTCCCAGTTTTTCTAGGCATCTACCTGGTGACCCTGATATGGAACTTGAGTCTGATCATCCTCATTAGCATGGACTCTCACCTGCACACACCTATGTACTTCTTTCTTAGTTCACTGTCATTCCTAGACATTTGCTATTCTACATCCATCAGCCCAAGAATGCTTTCCGATTTCCTCGAAGACCAAAAAACAATTTCCATGGTTGCTTGTGCCACTCAGTACTTTTTCGCATCCTGGATGGCTCTCTCTGAGTGTTCTCTCCTGACTGTCATGGCCTATGACAGATATGTTGCTATTGGTAACCCCCTGCAGTATTCTGCCATCATGGCTCCAGATGTGTGTAAGAAGATGGTTACTGGTGCTTGTGGGAGTGGGTTTTTTAGCAGCTTAGTTCAAACAGTCCCTGGCTTTAATCTTGATTACTGTGGATCTAATATCATTGAGCATTTCTTCTGTGACATAACACGTATTTTTCCTTTGTCTTGCTCTAATACCTTTACATTGCAGATGATTATTTTTCTCCTATCTATATTTTTTGGGTTTGGCTCTTTCTCTATTATCTTATTATCCTATGGTTTTATTGCAGCTTCCATCCTAAAAATGTCATCCATTAAAGGCAGTCTCAAGGCTTTCAATACTTGTGCCTCCCATTTGGCTGTTGTGACACTGTACTTTGGCACAGGTTTATTTGTTTACTTTCAGCCTACTTCTAGCCATCCCAGGAAACAAGACAAGGTGCTAACAGTGTTCTATGTTAATATTATCCCCATGTTAAATCCTCTTGTCTATAGCCTGAGGAATAAAGAGATCAAAGAAGCTCTTAAAAGGGTAACAGAAAGAGCAAAGAACTACATCTAAAATTATAATAAATGGCATAAATTTTCTTCCCTCTCAGGAAAGAACAATTTGGAGCATGGCTTTTGATACATCAATAAAATCTAAGAAAAGAGAAAAGATAATCTAACTGCCTAGAATCTTATTTCCATTTATATTTTCTGCACTAGCAAATGACTTTTTTGAGTGAATGTTACTAGTTTTTAATTTAGCCTGATGACTACTTTCCTGGTAAGTATATATAGATAATATTCTATCCTGAGATTGTATAGGTATCGATAGATGCTATATGTAGAGGAACGTAAGCTATTAAGATGGTTTCATTATTTTTTAAGTCTCCATATACTTAACATTAATTATTTTATTTAAAATTTAATTTTACTAAATCTTACATCATTTTAAATATCTTACTTATTTCCTCCCCTTTTTGAGGAGGAAATATATAGTACTGTTAATACTTAATTAACACTACAGTTAATAATATTACATGCGTGTGGTGTTTTAACAGCATATTCAACTCTTGAGTCCTACCTTCTATTTTTTTCTACCAATGTCCCAATGACCCCTCTTCCACTTGTTTTTGTCTACATGAAAGCTAAATTTCTATTTAATTCTAATTTATTTAAGTCTAAATTCTATTCTAAAGCTAACCCTTTCTATTGACTTTCACCACATTGCTTCTTTACTGTGTATCACTGTCTGCCACACAAGAAAGAGACTATTCTCAGCATGAATATTCAGCATAAGGTCTTTTAGTTACATCTAAAACCATCAAATAATATCATTTCATCTATTATTACAGTTGTGTTGTATTTCAATATATATATATATATATATATATATATATATACCTCATGGTTTTTAAAAGTTAAAAAATGTTCTCAGTTGATTCATTGTGAGATTCAGTGTTAAAAGTTGTTGATAGTTAAGTTTTAGTCATACAATATTCCAAAGCCTATTCTCTCCACCAGTTTCCCAGCACCAATTTCTTTCCTCACTCATTCTCACCCTCAGACTTTCTCTATGGTCAATACTTTCCTTTTTTCTCTTTTTCCCTTTATTTCTATTAGGTTACACCTTATTTTACCCCAAACCAAAGAAACCCTGGTTTCTTTGCATCTGTTTGTTTACAACTTGGTTTCACACAAATCAAAGGTTGTCTTATATGTAAATCTGAGCGGGACATTTTCAGCTGCCCCACCTGGAAGTGGTCCCTGTACCCAGTAAAAACAGTTCTGGCAGGAAGATTGATGAATATAGGAGAGCAGAAAATTTTCTGCAGTTTGGGAGCAGTATTGCTTTGTCAAATGGAAGCCCAAATTCTACTTTTTTGAGGAATGTACATATTGATTCCCAAGAGGGCTGGATCAGTTTACATTCCCATCAGCAGTGAATGAGAGTGTTTTATTACATTAAGATTACTGTGTCTTTATTACATTATTTCTTCTTTATATTTTATGAAAAATTAAGTAGTAAGAAAAAAGGAAGTCAGAAGGGGTAACTTTAGGATTAAGAGTTGGGAAGATATTAGAAATTAGACAGAAGTTAGAAGATCCCTTTCTATATATCAGTTGTGCATGCTGTAAGATTCATTGTTAGCTTCCTAGAGGCCTTGTAGATCTACGGAAATGAGGGCTGTTGAATTATTTTTAAGAAAATACTGAACTATGATCCTGCTATCATAAAATTACAGGACTTCCAGAGCTTTCTCTATGACTGGCAAGCAGAAGACCAATCAGCTGTGGGAACATTAGGGAGACAGAGAAAATCATGAGAATTTACAGAAAAATGTTGGGATATTTTCAAGCAAGAATTTGTGAATCATTTCATACATATTGTGGCAGTCTGGACACATCATATTCCCCTTTATTTAGTTAGTTTATTTAATTAGTTATCTTTCTATTCCTGCAGAGCTTACAGAAAAAAATCCCATCTCACTGATAGAACCTCTAGGCAATATGAGGTTTATTCATTTCTTCCAAATGCTATAACAATCTATTTGTACATCATAAAATATGGTTCTTAGAATATAAATAGTTCTTGTGACCAGGTGCATTTTTTCCATTATTTTTTATTATATTTTATTTATTTATTTAAATATTTTAATAAAAAATCACTTTATCACACCTACCCCTTTATCAATTTAATAAATCTAAAGTAGATCAAATCCAAATAGAGCCTGTGTAAATCATCTTATATCCTATGGACCTAGCTTCAACAAATGAAGATTTTTGGGAATCATCTGGAAACTATTTTCTTGATGGTGGTAGGGAGAGAGGTTTGGGCCACACTTGGTTGTGATCAGAGTTTTTTCCTACCTCTTTGTGCATGGTTTGCTTTTGATAGTGCTCAGGGGAATCATAAAGTGTGCTGATAATTGGACAAACTTAATTGTTTATGAACAAGCAAGATCTTTAACCCATTTTATATCTCTTATCCTTAAGTAAATATTTTTAAATTAAATATTAATTTAAGATTCTCCATCATTTTATGTTAAGTAATTATTGGAATAGTATCATAATACAGTTAAGGAAGTAACATGCTTTTTAAATTTTATTTACTTATTTGGTTTTTGGCCATACCCAGTGATACTCAGGGTTTATTTCTGGCTATATGCTGAAAAATTACTCCTGGTTCATGGGACCAAATGGGAGAATCAAACCTAGCTTGGTCCTGGATAAGCTGCATGCAAGGCAAATGCCCTACCGCTGTGCTGTTGTCCCAGCCCCAGTATATACACTTTTCAAATGGCTCTTTTCTATTAGTTTAAGTAGTTTCTCTCATAGTAAAGTTTACGGTATCAATATACCATGTTACTAAACCCTCTTCACTCCTTTCCAAAGTGCCCATGGCTTTCTACCATTGTTTTCATAACTTTTCTATCTCATCTATCCCTGCCCTCAAATGTTTTATTTTTTTAATAAGAATTTTTATTTATTGTCACTCAGAAGAAATTAGGCCTTGTAAATTGGGTGTTGCATCAATAGGCATTCTCAGAATCATCTCAGTCCCCCAATCTGAAGAGGCATTCCTATCACACACATCTTTCTCCTCTTCAAATATTTATAATTGGGGGCACTTAATGATAGCAAGAGACTCATACAAACAAATACATATTTATGTTTCAAGTCAGTATATTTTATATTAATTAATTAATTTAGGTTTTGGGCCACACCCAGTGATGCTTGGTGATTACTCCTGACTCTGCACTTAGAAAACACTCCTGAAGGGCTCAGGGAACCCAATGTTGGGTTGAAACCTCAGTCTGCTGCATGCAAGGCAAATGCCTTAGCAGCTATGCTATATAGTTCTGATCCTATTCTTGTTCTTAGGTTTTATTCCTGGTTCTCTTCTCAGGGATACTGGGTAATATTCGTGGACTGAATGAGAATGAACATAGGTCTACTACCAGAAAAAAACAGAAGTGCCTTATTCATTGTACTATATCTCTCAGGCACAAGTCATTTCTTTTGGACTTGAATACCAAGAATTTATCATTGTTCAGTATTGTCTAATATATTATAATGACTTTATATAATCCATTGTTGAGTGAGGTGAAAGATTAATGGTGTATGATATATGGTAAAGCTTTACTACTCAGAGCACATAAGTTGTATCTACTGCTAACAAAAGGCATATGGTGCTACACACTCTAAAAATCATTAGCAGATTTGATTCAATGAAAATCTACTCTGTGAAGTATCTACTGCTATTAGGTCCTTTTAATTATCAATAAAACAGTGGCTTAAAGAAGAAAATTTTTCTCAAGACTTCACATTGACAGATGAAAGAGTCAGAATTCAATCAGATAGGCTAATTTTAATGTTTATATTTTTATCATAATAAATAATAATGATGTTTTAATACATTTTAAAAATTGTGTTCCTTGTTGACTCAATTTTCTTACATAAGCATTTAAAATAATGTCACTTCTCTAAACCAGAGTTGCTGTGAAGAGCAATATCATTTAGATAATAAAATATACATCAATATATTTATGGTTGAAGAGATTTAGAAAATGGAAAAAGTCTGCATATATAATAAATTATGCTTTACCTTACTAATTGTGTCAATTTGGACAAATCTTTTCACTTCTTTGGCTTCAAATCTTGCCCCAAAATTGACAGTATTCAAATCTAAGACAGTTAGGTCCTTTCAAGTTTCAGTAACTCCACATTCATTCAATAGAAAGCAATAAACATGGCATTATAATGGGACAATAGAGGGTGGAGATTCAGTAGAATGTAATGGCTATAGCAAAGAGACATGGAATTAATGAGAATAGAAATTGCAAAATCACCATGTCTTCAATCCAAGACCCTATTGAGTTTTCTTATTTTTTTATTTTTTTTGGAACCCCTGTTTCAATCAAACTTTTCTAAAGGGTAAGGTGCAATATGACAGCATGTAGGATATTTCCCTTGCATGTGACCAAACAGAGTTTGAACTCAGCTCTCCACATGGTACTAAGATCACCAGGAGTGATCCCCAAGTGCAGTAAGTCATACACCCTGTGAACTTCTGTGGATAAACAAAGTCTACAACAAAAACTTTTGAAGGGATATTGCACCTATATCCAGCATCTTGTGGAAAACTTGTTGTATCTTTTTGTTTGTTTGTTTTGGGTCCAGCCTTTTGACCACACTAACATGTTCAAACAAAATCAGTAAAATAAAATATTTAAAATAATTCAAAATATCAATGAAATGAATAACTTGTTCTTCGAAAGTAGATTTTATTTATTTATCTTCTTTTAATGCAATTATTTCTTAAAAGCTCAGACCCAACCTATGAGGATCAGGTCTCCAACAACAACTTAAGAATATATCTCTAATGTCTGTCTATATGTGGGCTTGAATACAGTGGTCTTCTCTCTGATTGCCAAACCTAAACTGTAAACAATCCATGCCTATAGTGTATATATCCCCTCTTATATATTATCCCTCCTCCCTGCTTCAGAAACCCTTCTATCCTCTCAACACCCCCCCCAACCCTGATCCGTTATCTCTCCTTATTTAACCCTCTTTACCCTCAGTTCTTAATTCATTAGGCACCAAGACTGACCTCCTGCCCCAATAAACTACCAGCCAGCTCCCAAAGTGAAAGGATACCCTCTCAGTCCCACATCTCATACCCCGGCAAGAAACTACAACCAACACACCCAGTGACACATGCTATGTGGCCCTTCTTCTCACCCCCCCAACCCAAATGTGGAGTGTTGCATAGCACTGGATTCAGCTTCAGAAGAACTCCAGCTCAAGGACACTACCTGATCCCTTAATTCGGCAAATCATGTCTCAAACTCAACAAGACCACGGTGTGTGATGAAAAAGTGCCCTCGATTTACCCCTCACATGAATATCTCAAAAGACTTAATGGGGATACCTATATATTTTTTGTATGTTTAATATCTCTATAATAATGCCTCTTAGGGTGTTTATTCCCAAACATAAAGGTTGCTTTCTCTATCACTTTTTTCTTTACTTTTTAATTCATTTTTATTTATTTATTCTATTTTATATAGATATATATTTTTTCTTTAATTTCACCTATTTTGGTTCTGCTTGGTACGAAAGCCTAGAAGAAAAAGTCTTCCTGGGATAAAAGCTCAGGTCAAACCCAGAGCACAGAAATTGTATAGCTTGTTATTCTTACCCCAAATGAGCCAGCAATATAATATGACACCATTGGGCCCGGGGAGATAGCACAGTGGTGTTTGCCTTGCAAGCAGCCAATCCAGGACCAAAGGTGGTTGGTTCGAATCCCAGTGTCCCATATGGTCCCCCGTGCCTGACAGGAGCAATTTCTGAGCAGAGAGCCAGAAGTAACCTTTGAGCACCGCCGGGTGTGACCCAAAAACCAAAAAAAAAAATAATAATAATAATAATAATGACACCATTGGTTTTTATATAGGCACACTACAAAAGGGGAAACTTTATGCACAGAAGCAAGATATTATTTCCTGGGATAAGAACCCATACTTTTTATAATACAGGGACTCCTCCCACCCTGAACATGTTTCATGGGGGCCCAATTTAGACTCCATGATTTTGGACAGTGATCATCCAACCCCGAACCCCAGATCCCAGACATAGAAGCAAATAGTTCCCTGCAACAACACCAGGAATCAAACTCCCCCTGGGAAATTTCTAATACTGCTCTGACACCAACTTATATCAGTTTTGATATGATATCCTGACAATGAAAAAATGGCAACAAGAGCAGGTTGTCCCATCTCATCACCTAATGGTAAGATGAAATCAGAAGATATGTCCTTTGATCTGTGCAAAAACCAAGAGCGCTAACTACAGAAGACTGACTTTGACAACCATGACTGGGAAGAACTTATCCTGAGACTAATAAGGAAGACACTAGCCTAGGCTTTAGCCTAGGACTTATACAAAAATAAAGATCTCTAATTCCAGAAGTCCGTATCTGACAACTGCAACTGAGCAGAACTTCTGGAACCATAATAAAGGACTCTATCCTAGGCTTTATGTTTGGGAATAAACACCCTAAGAGGCATTATTATTGAGATATTAAATATGCAAAGGAAAATATAGGCATCCCCAATTTAGTCTTTTGAGATATTCTTGTGTGTGTGTGGTAAATCCAGGGCACTTTTTCATCACACACTGTGGTCTTGTTGAGTTTGAGACATGATTTGCCACATTAAGGGATCAGGTTGTGTCCTTGAGCTGGGGGTCCTTCTGAAACTGAATCCGGTGCCTAGGAGATCTGAGCAAAACCAAGACCACTTATTACAGAAGACTGATTACAACAAGGATGAAACAGAATTTCTAGAATCATAATGAAAGACTCTATCCTAGACTTCATCCTACGACCTGTGCAAATACCAAGATCTTTCGTTACAGAGGCTTGATTTTTATCATCCACAACTGAGTGGAATGTTTCCTTGGATCATAAAAAGATCTTGGGTGTGATAATGAGCATGTATAGAGTCAGTAGTTGTTCCCCTGGCAGTATGCTTCAAGGGCAGAGAAACCCTGAATCTCTTAGGCCAAGGGAATTCCCTTTCTTATTTCCCCAACATTACTGTGCCTATACAAAAAGCAAAACAAAACAAACAAACAAAAATCATAAAACCTTGCCACACCAGCAATCCTTCTTTTTCCTTTCCTTTTGTTTCTTTTCTTTCTTTCTTTCTTTCTTTCTTTCTTTCTTTCTTTCTTTCTTTCTTTCTTTCTTTCTTTCTTTCTTTCTTTCTTTCTTTCTTTCTTTCTTTCTTTCTTTCTTTCTTTCTTTCTTTCTTTCTTTCTTTCTTTCTTTCTTTCTTTCTCTCTTTCTTTCTTTCTTTATTTCTTTCTTCTTTCTCTCTCTCTCTATCTTTCTTTCTTTCTTTCTTTCTTACTTTCTTTCTTTCTTACTTTCTTTCTTTCTCTCTCTCTCTTTCTTTCTTTCTTTCTTTCTTTCTTTCTTTCTTTCTTTCTTTCTTTCTTTCTTTCTTTCTTTCTTTCTTTCTTTCTTTCTTCTTTCTTTCTTTCTTTCTTCCTTCCTTCCTTCCTTCCTTCTTTCCTTCCTTCTTTCTTTCTTTCTTTCTTTCTTTCTTTCTTTCTTTCTTTCTTTCTTTCTTTCTTTCTTTCTTTCTTTCTTTCTTTCTTTCTTTCTTTCTTTCTTTCTTTCTTTCTGTCTTTCTTTCTTCTTTCTTTCTCTCTCTCTTTCTTTCTCTCTCTTTCTCTCTTTCTTTCTTTCTTTCTTTCTTTCATTCTTTCTTTCTTTCTCTCTCTCTCTTTCTTTCTTTCTTTCTTTCTTTCTCTCTCTCTTTCTTTCTTTCTTTCTTTTTTTGGTTGCTGGGTGCTTTTTTGTAGTTACTGTCTTTTTCTTAAATTTTTGTTGTTTGTTGTTTTTTTATTGTGCTTTTCTTATTCTTTTCTATATTTTTTCTGTCTTCATCCAACAGACTCACACAATTTGAATCATCTTGTTCTGCCTCATGAATTGAGGGAGAAAATAAAAATGAATGATACCAGGACCAAACAGCCATATGAACATTGAGTGAAAATAAAAAAATGATCAGACTTAAACACCAAATCCAAAATCAACAACAGATTCTATACCCTATCTACAACATGCTATACACAGAGGTGAACAGTTATACTAGCACTTGGGGTGGGGTGGGGCAAAGAAGGGAGATATGGGACACATACTGGGAAAAGGGGTGGAAGGAGAACAATGCTGGTGGTGGGAATGGCCCTGATTCATTGTCACTATGTAAATTAAATATTACTGTGAACTATTTGTTATTCATTTTGATCACAATAAAAATTATTAAAAAATAAAATAAAATGCTGAGACTACTGTAAAAAATTAAATGAAAAATAATGAAAAGAAATAAAGTATACAACTATTTTTCTGCCTAAAAAATAATTCTTCCAAAGAGTTTCCATGAGGCAAACATTACCCTAATATCATAAGTAGACAGACACCATTAAGAAAAATATAAACATATATCTGTTTAAAATAGAGAAAACTACTCTCAATGAAATAGTAGGAAACTGATTTCAACACTACATCAAAAGAATCATAAATCATGCCAGTAGGGTTTATTCCATAGATACAAGTATATATAATAAGTTTAAGTCCTCCAACATATTATCCCATTTATATACAAAGAAAAATGAGAGTCTTATGGTATTAATATGTACAGACAAAGGCTCTTACAGAACCTTCATTCATAATAAAAACCCTCAGTACAATGGAAATAACAGGATATCTCCTCAGTAGAGTTGGCATAATTTACTATGAATCCATAGATAATATCTTACTCAAGGTTGAAACATGAGGGCCAGAGCAGTGGCACAGCAGTAGAGTGTTTGCCTTGTATACCACTACCACTGACCTAGAACTGACCACAGTTTAACTCCCACTCAACCCATATGGTCCACAGAGCCAGGAGCAATTTCTGAGTGCATAGCCAGGAGTAGCCTCTGAGTATTACAAGGTGTGGATCAAACAAAACAAAAGAGAAAAAGAAAAAAGTTGAAATATGGAAGAAATAGAAGAATAAACATCTATAAGCTGTACTATCGAATTTTATTAATCAAAATGAGGAGCTATAGAATGCGGAAAGATGTATAAAATAATGGAAGAGAATTGTAAGGCCAGATTTTAACCCTAAGAGTATGAAAGTTAATTTATGACAAAGGAGTTAGATTCATTAAGTGGATCAAGATAAATATTTTCAACAAATGGTTTTGGAAAATCCAAATGGCCTCATGCAAAATAATGACACTGGACTAATATCTCACACCATGAAACAATGCATCAAAGTGTAATGAAGACCTTCCCATTAGTTCAGATCCATAATATACACTGAGAAAATTATATACAGAAATCTCCTTGTTATATGTCTAATTGAGGTTTTCAAGTAATTTAACCCCATTGGGAACAATTCAAATAAAATTGACACTTCTCTAAGAAAGAGCAACAGTTGGCCAACAGGTACATGAAAAATGCTCACCATCATTTATCATTAGGAAAATTATGCAAATTTCAGCCACATGGATGAAACTGGAAGATATTGGGTTAAGTTAAATAATCCAGTAGAAGGGTACATACAGAATGTTATAACTTATATGTAATAGTTAGAATAATTGCATGAAGAAATGCAATGGTTGGTCCAAATGAGAGTTGTCTCAAACACCCTTAGCTCCATAGTATAGCAAAAAGAAAAAACAAAACTGAGTGGAGGAGAAACACAACTGTAGTTTGAGAACCTAACATAAATGTTACAGAATAAAAAGAGAGGTGGGGAAAGAAATATTGAATACAGTTCTCAAAATATTTCAAAATTGATTTGATCGTAGTTATGAGGGTACATATAATAATTTTAAACAGATTGTTTGATCTATGATCTCTCAAAATGATGCATAGCACAGTCTATACTGAAACCTGAGCAAAGTACTACTGGATATGATCCAACCAGCCCTCCAGTCCCCTCAAAAAAGAATTTTGAGAGGGACAAGTAAGCATGTTTGAAAATGAATATATCTTATTTTCTACTACATTATAGTTAGATGTTTAATCTTCAAAATCTAATTCTTCCACCTAATATCAAAATTTTCAGACATGTATATATAAGGGTCAAATTTTAGAAATATGAAACAAAGGTTTAATTCCTTCTCTTCTTGGAATCTAAAGCAACACTTACTTTTCCTTTTACAATTTTTAATAGAAGTAAGATTGATAGAAGGAGATGGAAGGTATACTCTTGGTTTATTTTGGGCCTTTATTTAAAAATTTAATACATTTTGTCAGTTCTTCATTTTTCTTCCCTTTTTTTTTGTCCTACATATGGTCACTTAAAACTTCTTGCTCTATTTAAGAATTAAAAATGTGGTTTCTTTGTTCTACTCTATTCCAAATCATTATAATGTTTCTAAACATGTTTTACTCATGAGTTGTCAACTAAAAGTAAAACAACTTGACCAAAGCAAGAAGGTAGAGAGATCTGTTATTTATACATTTCAACAAATCTGATTTATTCAGATGGTCGTTTGCTACTTCATGGTACCTTTTGCAGGAAAATATCTTTGAAGATTACTGTTCTTATTATTTGACATAATATTTAATTTTATTAATAAGTGTGAATATTATCACTTAAACCAATATCATGATCCTTTTCAAATAAAAGGGGGATTTCATGATATAATAATGTCTCAAAGGATTATATGCTGTAGGAAGATCTTATAGTCTAAGTAAAAGACGTATTAATTGCACTGGTCTCTTTCTATACCCGAAGGAACATGATTGAAAGCTTACACAATTTTAATTGCTTTTTTTCTTATTTGGTATTTGTGTCCCCATGCCATTTCTTGGTTATGAGAAAGAAGGATCAAAAGCATTTAAGATCTTCCTGTTTCACAGCTAGATCACTCCTAAAACAGGTTGTTTAGATCAAACTTTGCTTTAAAAATGTGCTCATTTCCAAGAAATATAAAGTGAGATGCAATTAAAAGCTAGAGTGAATATGATATCAGCTATTTGTGAATATCTGGGTGTGCCACAAAGTAAAAGGAATTGAGACCAAGGAGAGTAAAACTTATCAAACTTCTTGGGGTGAGTCCTCCAAATCTTGCTGTGAAGAACAGCAAGAAGCTATACTCCAGAAATAATGTAAAAGATGTACAAATAATTTATTTTCATTTTCTTTGAATGGTGATTAAGAAACTTATGATATTGTAGTTTTTCAGAGGGTGAAATTAAATCTATTGAAGAATGATGTAAATATCTACATTATGTTAATATATGTCAGCTTAAAATGGATGTAGACCTTGAAATTTGCAAATTCAATTAATTAGTGGTTAAACATAACATAAACCCAATAAAAGAGTTATTTGAATGAGGGACTGGGGGTGGGGATGGAGGAAGTGGATGTGCTACCACAAGGTGCTCAGGAAATCAGGGTCCCCACAGATGAGGTTTTATATAATTTCTTTATCTCTTTTTTTAAATTTTATAATATTTTAATTGAATCACTGTGGGATACAAATGCAAAGTTGTTCATGGTTGAGTTTTAGTAGTACAATAGTCAACATTCATTCCTTCACCAGTGGTGTTTCTTGAACTGACTCAACAGTTACATCAGCTCAACAGCCCAAGAATGTGATGCTACTAGGGCATCACAATTCCAGAAATATTTGGGTCAGCCCTAGTGTTGTGGGTCTCCAGTGCTTTACTAGGCAGTGCTCTGAGACCTCTAAACTTCACTCTGTAAACCTTAGCTCCAGGAATAGAACCTAGGTACATTCTAATATAATATAGTAACCCCTGAATTTTCTTTTAGCCCAAAGTAATTTTATAAGGATTATATACTCACGTGTTCTATTTCAAAGTTTTATTTGAACAGCTTCACAACTCATGAACGGCATTATTTCCAAACCTACATATGTATAGTTATTATGTATAGAGTTATTAGCCATAACATTTTGCATTCAATATATAAATATATCAGGTTCTAGAAAAATGAGAAAAGTCCACTAATAGGAAATATTTCTAAATAATAAAATTTGGTAAAAAGTAAACCTATCAGAATCCCAACAAACAAAACTCTTCAGATATTTTCACCACCTACAAGTATTTTGTACTTTACTAAGTTGAGTAAGTAAATGTGAGGAAGAATAACCAATGCAATATCTCAATAAAATGACATATGTTACAGAATTACTCTTTCTAGACTCTTTTCCTTTTTTTTTTCATTTTCTAAACAGCATCATGTAAAGGTAAGTATAAGAAAGAAAAGTTTATTGTGTAAAGAATAATGTGGAGAAAAAAATCCTGAAGAATAAAACATATTTTCTTCCAAAAGGAAAAGAAAATCTGTGAGTTCTTGATATTAGAAGCAAGTAAAATTAAGGTTTAAATAGAAATCTTAGAATCTGGAGTGACTGAGAAGAACAATGTGTCACTAAATGTGCCCTAATATGTATATTACTAATTACTGTTTTACATAGAACTCTGCAGTTGGATAGCTGTGGCAAATTTGTTCTTAATCTATGAACTCAGTTTTGCAGTGCTTATCATTTTCAGGTCAACCAGGAAGCTGCACATATTTTAATTTCTCCTTACCTAAAAATAGAATATGTTCTTAATTGTTAGTCTACTGTTTAAATAGAATATATTTTCTTTTACCTAGGAATAGAATATATTTAAAGAAAATATTCTTTTTTAATAAAATAATATTCATTTAGTTTTGGGTTTTTTTTTGGGGGGGGCACACCCAGTGATATTTAGGACTTACTCCTGATTATGTTCTCAGGAGTCATTTCTAGCAGGTATGGAGGACCATATAGGCCAGCTGCGTACAGGCTGCATACAGGCTACCTGCTACCTGTTCTGGCTCTGTATAAGAGATTTTCTTGGGGCCGGGAAGGTAGCGCTAGAGGTAAGGTGTCTGCCTTGCAAGCGCTAGCGTAGGACGGACCACGGTTCGATCCCCCGGCGTCCCATATGGTCCCCCCAAGTCAGGGGCGATTTCTGAGCTCATAGCCAGGAGTAACCCCTGAGCGTCAAACGGGTGTGGCCCAAAAACCAAAAAAAAAAAAAAGAGATTTTCTTATACAGTTATTTTGAAAATAATTTAGAATGTAAACAGTAATCATTACAGCTTCTTTATGTATTTCCTGAAAGAATACAAATGTGTGGTTCTGAAGTAAACACACTGACCCTGCACTGTGGTGTTAATTACATCATTCAAGTGTGTGCCATGAATGGTACATGCTGGGATCAACATGTTAATGAATATACAATTACACTGTTTTTGCTTTGTCTATTGATTCATACATAAATATCTGTGAAATAGTCTTTGCCAGTACGAAAATGCAATCAAAAATATTAAGGGGAATTCTAGGGGCCGGAGAGATAGCATGGAGGTAAGGCATTTGCCTTTCATGCAGAAGGTCATCAGTTTGAATCCCGGTGTCCCATATGGTCCCCCGTGCCTGCCAGGAGCAATTTCTGAGCATGGAGCCAGGAGTAACCCCTGAGCACTGCCTGGTGTGACCCAAAAACCACACACACACACACACACACACACACACACACACACACACGAATATTAAGGGGAATTCTCAAATCTCTAATCTATCCACATACCCACCAGGATCTATTCTTTCTCATACCAATCATACTTTACTGCATTATGATTCTCTAGGCATATTTCTTTTCTCATTTCCTGACCATGGCTCATCAATGAATAATTTTAATCATCCAAAAATTCCAAGTATTTTTTGTATTTATTTTGTATTTTGTGAATTTAAAATAATACAAAGGTAATATGATAATTGATTCATTTTTTAGCAGTTTCATTTTGTTTGTTTTGGGGCCACACCTGGCAGTGCTCAAAGATTACTCCTGACTCTTAATCACAAATCACTCCTGGCAGGCTCCATGGATAACATGAGATGCCAGGGATTGAATGAGAGTTGGGAAATATCCTACTTGCTGTGCTATCGCTCCAGCCCTTCAGCATAGCTTCTTACAATGCAACTTTGGAACTAGAGTGACTATCTCTGAGTACCAGTTCTGACTTTCATAAATTTGTGACCTTAGGTAGTGTCCCACAGTCTTCTCACAGCTAAAAAAAAAGGAATAAGAAGTACACATATTTCATCAGGCTGTTGAATAATAGAGATCAATAAAATATATTAACTTAACGAACAATATGAATCACATGATCATAATAATGGCCGAATCGGGAACATAGTCCATAAAATACATTTTGCCTATCTAATTCTGTGCCTTGTAGTAAGGCACATTTAGTCATACTAGAAGCTACTAAGATGAAGCAAATAACAATCTGGGATTTTAGAGGAAATATCAATGATAAGTGAAAGCAACAAAGACTTTAATAGAAATGTTTGTGAAGTTATTTCTGGCAATTTAGTTGTCCATATGTTCCAAGAAAGCAGTCATATACATAAACTGTAATATTTTATGGAAAGGTAAATAAGCATAGAGATTCAACAACAGCAAAGAGAAAACACAAACCTCAGAGGGTAGAAGGCTGGGGCCAACACTTTCCCAGGAGAGAGCTACAGATCTTTGATAATCTATCTTGAGTTTTCAACGTTGTTTAAAATTTTTATTATTACTGAGATAAAATTATCAAATAATCATGCATACAAGTAACTTACAATGCATTCATTAGATATATTACATATTGAAATATACTTACCAGTATATTACTACCTGACACTTATATTATTAAATATATTACACCACATCATTAGCATTTATTTACCTTTTAATGTATCATGCCCAGTGTTGCTCAGTACTTACTCCTGACTCAGTATTCATGGATTACTCCGGGTGGGCATTAATAATGGACAATAATACCCATTATTAATTATTAATGGTATTTGTAATATTTGTAGTTCATGGGCAAAGGACTATAGGAATTTGTAGTTCATGGGAAAGGTTGAATCCATATCAAAGTGTTTCTGCAGTGAAGCCTTCAAACACATCTACATTTTTCTATACAGCATGGTCCTAAACTACATTTAATAACTATTTTATACATTCAAATTTTTTCATAAAATTTTATATCTAATTTATCTAGATAAAATTTGCTAGTGTCGAAAGTTGTTCAAATGGACAAATGAAATAAGCAACATCTATAGCCTATAGAAGAAACATATCATGTCTGTGCAAAACAATTAATCTAATTATTTACTATTCATTCTGTAAACCTTTCTTTGCTTTGACTTGAGAGAATAAAAGAAAAAGTTTCCAGAAATTCTTCAGTGTTCTAATTCTCATGCTTATTGTTTAAGCATCCTAACTATTACATGAGCTCAGTCATTATTCTTTGTAGGACTTTGGTGTTCTTGCCAAATTCCTGTTCATTGGAATAAATGAACAGACTAAAGTTTGAAAAGAGAGCTCAATAAAACCATGTGCAAAGGGGCAGGCGTGGTGGCACAAGTGGTAGGGTGTTTGCCTTGCACGCACTGACGTAGGACGGACCTCTGTTCGATTCCCTGGTGTCCCAAATGGTCCCCCAAGCCAGGAGTAACCCCTAAGTATCACTGGGTGTAGCCCACCCCCCTCAAAACACACTGTTTTTAGAAACCACTCAAGAGACTGAAGTGATCTCTTGAAGGCTCCCCTTATCTCATGGTCCCCCAACACTGCAAGAATTAATACTATATAGTGAGTGCATCTGCCCAAGATGCAATTCTCCCTAAATACTATTAAATATTTTTATTCTTAAATATCATGAAATTAAGCATATGATGCCTGCACTTAGTGTAAAGGGAGATCAAGGCTCTTGCAATTTAGGCTTATCAAATACCAGGAGCTTTTCTAACCCCTATTATATTTCCTATTTTTACTTCTATTTCCAGATGTTTCTTTCTGTGTGACTATTCTGATCATTGAGTTGTATTATTCATATATATATATTATATCAAGTTCTTATAAAAGATAAAAGGCAGTTAAGAATAATCTGTTCTCCCTGTTATCAAGTATATGTTCTCAAGATTTTATGAGCAACTCTTCCAAGTTCCTACTTTAGGTATGAAACACCGGAGAGTTTAGATCCTTCTTTAAGCACAGTTTAGTTAAAATGCAATCATTCTGTATTAACACGCAGATAATTTGATTATTATTTATCAGGCATTATTTTCCTAAATTACCCTTAAAAAGTTTTAGATATAATCATGGCATAGGTGAACATGCAATTAAATCACTTTTAGGGGATTATGTACTATACATACCTAAGTACCATCTTTGCCTTAAAGGAGGTAATGTGACAAAATTAGCCCTAAAGAACTGGTCAGTTAAAATTCATGGTTCTGTATGAAATAAAAAGAAGACCTAAATAATGTTATGACCTTGCATTCAGTCAGCTTCATTATTGAAAAAAGAAAGAGTTTTTACTTTTGTATTTTGAGAATTGAGTTATTTCTTTATTACATCCTTTCATTTTGAATAGATGGAATCAAACATGTCTATGGAAGAGGATAGAAATCACACTTCAGTGGTCATGTTTGTTCTTCTGGGACTCACAGATGACAAAGAATTGCAGCTTGTTCTCTTTCCAGTCTTCCTAGGGATCTACCTGGTGACCTTGTTCTGGAATCTAACTCTGATCATCCTAATCAGAATGGACTCCCATCTGCACACACCCATGTACTTTTTTCTCAGCTGCCTTTCATTCATAGATATCTGCTTTACTTCTTCCATCAGCCCGAGAATGCTTTCAGATTTCTTCAAAGATGAAAAATCAATATCCTTCATTGCCTGTGCTACCCAGTATTTTGTGGCAGCTTGGATGGGTCAGTCTGAGTACTGCCTCTTGGCTGCCATGGCCTATGACAGATATGTGGCTATTGGGAACCCTCTACAATACTCAACCATCATGGCACCCGGACTCTGTCAGAAAATGGTAGCAGGAGCCCTCTTGAGTGGTTTCCTCTGTAGCTTACTTGAAACTATCCCTTGTTTTAATTTGTATTTTTGTGAATCAAATGTCATTCAACATTTCTTCTGTAACATATCTGAGATTATTATCTTGTCTTGCTCTAGTCCTTTTATTACCCAAATGATTCTTTTCCTTGCTGCTGTGCTTGTTGGATTTGGGTCTTTGCTCATTATTCTGTTATCTTATGGTTTTATTGCAGCTTCTATCCTGAAAATATCCTCAGTCAAAGGTAGTCTGAAAGCCTTTAATACCTGTGCCTCTCATTTGGCAGTTGTGACCCTCTTCTATGGCACAGCTCTTGCTGTGTACATGCATCCAAGTTCTGGTCACTCTGAGAAGAAGAACAAGGTATTGTCAGTGTTTTATATCATCATTATCCCCATGTTAAACCCTCTAATCTACAGTCTGAGAAACAAGGAGATCAAAGATGCCCTCAAAAGGATGATAAAGAAGGCTACACACTTTTATGAATAAAGATAATATTTAGATTTGCACTTTGGTTGTATAGTGGGAATCACTTCTGTTCTCCAAAAATAACATTTGATTATGCTAACTAGAATTAAAAATAGTAATATAGAAAATAAAAGCAAACTCTCAAGAAACATTTGCAATGTAGCATTACATTTGTAATTAACTTATTTATTGTTTTCTTGTGGATTTAGTTTTAATTTTAGCTTAAGTTAGTTTTGTGATTATGTCTATGTAATTATAGAATAGGATTTTAATTTCCACTTGGCAGACACAAAATTACTAAATATGTATGTAAAATTTTGTATATTTTTATTGCAATTTTAACTTTAATGCTTCTTATTGTTTATTGTTACTATGAGTTGTTTAGTGTAGTCTTTAGGATCTATGATGTACATTATAGTATCATCTAAAAATAGATGCTTAATAGAAAGTAAATTTTAAATAAGTTAAAAATAAAAAGCTAGAAACATTTAATCTTGTCTTTTCTAACTTGGATACTTTTGATTTCTTTTTCTTGCCATATTGCTGTGGCAAAGACTTTTAAGAATACAGTAAGCAACAATGGCAAAAGTTGTTATCCTTACCTTATGACTTATGACAGAGGTAATGGTTTCAGACATTTTATAATGTTGGCTGTGGATTTGTTGAAAATGGACATTACTATATTAGGAAAGGTTTTTTTGTTCCCTCCATTGTGGAGGCTTTATATTTTAAATTTATTCAAAATCTTTCTTTGTGTAATTGATAAAATAATGACTTTTACCTTTACTTTTGTTAATATGCAAAATAAATTATATTACCCCATCCTTGTATCTCTTGAATGAATACCACTTGATCATACGGTATGATCCTCTTGATATATTATTCTATACTTAACCTAAAAGTAAGTAAACATTCTTCAACTTCTGCTATATATAGTCTTAATTATTTTATTAAAATTATTTATGAATTATTTAAAATATAAAATTATTTTTAAATTATGTTATAAAAATAATTAGGATTATTGAGAGGAATGTTTCCTGGCAGTATAAAGACCTTGGGGTTCCACAATAAACATGTCCGAAGCTTGTAGTTGGTCTCATAATAGTATGCTTCAAGGGTGGAGACACCCTGTATCTTTTAGGCCAAGGGAATTTACTTTCTAATTTCCTCAATACTTACTATGTATATGCAAAAAAAAAGTTTGTGACACATCAGCCCTCCCCATTTTTTCTTTCTTTTTCTTTTATTCTTCTTTTAAATTTATATTTATAGCTTCTAAACAGGGAATCCCATCCACTTTCCTTTTTTTTTTTAACATAACCATAGAACATGAATCATTTTGTTCTGCCTCATATTTTTCTGTCTTCCTAAAAATTGAGGAGAGAGGGAGTGAATGGTACCAGGGGCAAAGCAATCTCATGAACAATGAGTGAAAATAAAAAAATGATCAGATCTAAATACCCAATCCAAAGTCAATGACAATAGATTCAATAGACCCAAACTACAACAAGCTATACACAAAAGGACCTGTTATAGTAGTAGTCCAGGGGGCTAAGGGTGGTGGTACGGGATGCATGCTGGGGACAAAGGAAGACGGAAGTCAACACTGGTGGTGGGAATTGCCCTAATACACTGTCACTATGTACCTTAAATATAACCGTGAAAGACTTATAATTAACATTGGTCTCAATAAAAATTATAAAAAATAATTAGGATTTATGATCTCTGAAATATCTTATTAGCAACACATAAGTTTGGTAGTAATAATTTTTTTCTTTTATAGAGAGAACAAAGTTCTGCAGTTTTTCATTTTAATCTTGCACATTTTAACCAATTTTAAGAAAACAAATATGGAGTTCAGATTTTGAATCATTAATTTTTAGTTTAATAAGAACATTTAGTTATCCAATTATAAAAAATGGTTTGCTGAAATTTATTCTGTTATGAGGTAAAGTTGCCAAGTTTTTTTTTTGATTTTGCTTATTGTCCTTCATGTGGTTATTTCCTCATCTTTTCTCTCCATTCTACTCATTTGCTATTAAATGCATGAAAAGGCAAAAGGCACAAAACAATTTTTTATTATTATTTATCTATTTTTTGCCGATTTCTTTGTTTTGGTTTGGCTATTGAAGTTGATGTCTTCATTTATATTTATTTATTTATTTATTTATTTATTTTCTTCTTTCCTTTTCTTCCTTTATGTGCTCTGCCACATTTTTTTTTATCTCAATACCATGGCTTTTATGTGGTGCCTACCTTTTTTTTCTTTCTTTCGTTCTTTTTTTTTTTTTTTTGAGTGCTCACTGGATATTTTATTTGACACTTCTTTATGTACTGTTGTGGTGTTTCACCTTCTTTTTCCCTTTTGTCCCTCAAGCCAAGGATGAAAGCTTCTAGACTCCGCCCATTTCTGGAGTATTTGATTTTTTTCCCCTCCAGGTTATTACTTTTCTCTTCTTCAAACAAAACCACATACCTTAAACTATCTAGTCCCACCCCCAATTAGGGGGGGGATAAGGGAGGTACCAAGACCAAAAAGGTGTAAGACCACTAAGTAGTAAGCTAGGCACAGAGGGGACCACTTATTTCAGCAGCCCAGGGGTGAGGGAGGAGGATATGGAAGGTAGGACGGGAGCAGAGTGGAGAGAAGACAATTCAGTGATGGGAACTCCCCTGATTTTATGTTAATATGTACCTAAAATATTATTGTCAGTGATATGTAAGCCACTATGATTAAAATAAAAATTATATTAAAAAAGAATATATATATATAACTATAAACTATGTATGTGTTATCATGTATAATAATATAGTTAACTATATAGAGTGATATATTAATTACTGTTGATTGTGTCATATAATTTTATTTGAATCTTTTGAACCTTTTATTAAATAAATTGTTATAATTTTTTGAAAAAAAAGAAAAAGAAAATAATTTTATCTTAAGTACTGTTTGAACAACATCTAATTCTATTTCAAAAACTTTATTAATTGTATAAAATTGGTTAAAATTTATCATAAAAAACTTCACAATATATTTTGAAAATAAAATGATAACCATAATCATATTTTCCCAAACAGAAGGTACTCAGGACAAAGACAATATGTCCTTTTCTTGTTTTCTCTCACTCTGTATCTATGTAAACTTTCTTACTATGATAAGTTTATAGAATTCTTTCTAAAAGTAAGAGAACTGGTTCAAAGAAGTTAGTGAGGACTTCTTCTATTGTGGCAAATCTGATGAATGCTGGTTTTTCCTGGTGTTTTGTCCAGGGTGTCTCTGATGATTGACCAATACTTTATTAAAGTTACTTAGACAATAACAAAAAATAAGAAAATGGTTATTTCAGCCTTATTTCTGTTCCAAGGTCAAAGGCAGATTCTTTGAAGACCTGGTGTCTCACAAGATTATGCTACCCAGGAAAATCATTATGAAGCCAAGCAAGGGACCAATTTACTGAGTTAGTCTCCCTCTATACCCAAAGGGAGATGATTGACAGCCTAAACAATTTGATTACTCTTTCTTTGTTGTGGTTTATGATCCTACATATTTTATTAGATATGAAGGAGCATGATTCTGAAAAGCACATAAAGTCCTCATCTTCCAAAGTTGGATAATTTTGGAGAGAGGTTGTGTGAATCAAATTTTCCTAACTAAAGACTGTGCCATAATCTCAAAGTATACTGAAGTGGAGTATTCATATAAACAAAAGTGAATGATGTTTTTGCCTTTTCTGGACACCCGTATATGCTACAATAAAAAAAGAAATTGGAATTAAGGGAAGCAAATCTGATCATAGGTGAGTTATTAAGTTCTTGCTGTAAGGAATTACAAGAGTCTACTAGAATTCAAAAATAGACCTTGAGGTGTGCTAATATATCAATTTTTATTCTTAAATTAAGACCTATAAAATATCTTATACATGTCAATTTTCTTAGACTTTCATGAAAGTAAGTCTATTGAAGGTTGATATAAATATTTAGACAGCATCAATATATTTTAATATTGACACACCTTAGAGTGGGATAGTGGTTAGAAAAGCATCTTAATTCAATTAATGATTACAATACAGACCCAGAAAAAAAAGTTGTGTTATTTTATTTTAAGGGGTTTATACTCTTGTATTAAATTACATATTCATATTTGAGAATTTTTACAAGATTTATAGAGAGAATTATTCCTAAAATGAGTTGATTATCTTCTAGGAGAAATAAGAAGTTTCTAATAAAGAATAACTAACATTTTTTCCAATTGCTTCATCTCCAAAATTATTTGTGACTTTTCATTGCCAATAAAGTGAATATGTAGAAGGGCTACCAATTAAATAAATATCTTAATGAGACACTCGTGTCAAATGTGCCACTCTTTCATGGATTTTTTTTGTTTTGTTTATCGCTAAACAATATCAAATAAAAATACTAGAAAGGAAAGCATATTTTGCATATGTAAATAATTCTTTAAAAAGGAAATCAAGATACCTTTTATAAAGTAGAGAAAACCCATACATTATTGATAAATAAGTCCATTAAAATTAAAGCTAATTTAATTAGACATCTCAGAATCTGGATGACAGAGAAATGACATGGAAACTAAAAAGTAGCCTGAGATTAGAAGAATCATTACTGGCTAAACAGAATTCACTGTTCACAGTAGCGTTTGCCATGACATTTTATGGTATTTTTTTGTTTTGTTTTGTTTTTGTATGTGTGTGTTTTTTTTTTGTATGTGTTTGGAGGTGTTGAACTACATCATATGGTTCTCAGTATCATTCCTACTTCCCGTGGTCAGGGATCAGTTTTGGAGGAATTTGATAATTATTTTGGGCATTTTGGATCACAAACTAATCTAGTGTGGACCAACCTTTTTCCAAGATTGAACAACTGTTCCTCAAAACTTAAGTCATGATTTGTAGAAGGTATGTGGGTGAGTGGTAGGAGAGAAAGAATAAGAGATTGTTTGAGTAATTTCCATACATCCAAAGAAAACAGAAAATCCCAAAGGTGATACTCTCCAAGGAAAAATGGAAGAAGAAAATATGAAATGAGGCAATAATCTATATTGTATACCTATCTCTTTTTTTAGCTTAGGAGAAAAGTGAAAATATTCTTGTTTAAAATTATACAATAATTCAGATAAAAATTTAATGAATACTATTTAAATGTAAAGTACACATAGTAACACTTTTATATATTACATATTGAAATATGCTTATATTTTATTATTATCTAGCACATGTCCTAACTTTTGATTATTATTTTTCTGGTGGGTAAAATTAATATCTAGTCACTTAGGGACCTTGAAGTACAATAGAGTATTATTTTTTTATTCTTCTGATTTACTTTAGATTTCTAAGCTTTTTCTTATAGTTAGAAGTGCATGTAATTTTTAAAAGTTTCAGAAACATACACCCCTACTCTGGTAACTACCATTGTATTTGCTGTTTATATGAATGTGTATTTTTTTTAATTTATTGTATTTATTAAGTGTTACTTTTGTTTATCCCTGTCTGACTAATACCCCTTGGTATAATGCTCTCAGATCCATCCATGTTGTCATAAATAGCAAGATTTCCATTTGTACCATGGTAGAATAATATTCTATTGTATATTACTACCACAATTCTTGATACTTGCATCTACTAATGGAGCTCTTAGAAATTTCAGTCTGGGATATTGTGAGTAATTTTACAAGACATGTGGGATTCAAAGAGCAGAGGAGTTCAATTTAGGCAGAGAAGGGATCACTATGACAATAATATTTGGAAATGATCACTCTGGACAAGAACTGGTGCTGAATGCTGAAAGTACGTACAGTGATAAGCATAAATCCCCTTAATAGTATTGCAAATGACAGTGTCTAAAAAGAAAAAAAATGGAGAGAAAAATGAGTGAGTGAGAGAGAGAGAGAGAGAGAGAGAGAGAGAGAGAGAGAGAGATTGCCAGAGTCAACTGGGTCATTGGTAACAGGAAATGTGCACTAGTAAAGGGTGTTGTACATTGTGTGAGTGAAACTCCATCATGACCAACTTTGTAACTGAAAAAAAAATCTCAACTGTATTATGAACAATCTTGTAATCATAGTGTTTAAATAATTTTTAAAAGGTGATGTGGGATTGAGTTTGTAATTTTATTTGCTCTGATATTTACTCAGACTTGAACTTAATTGTAGTTTTCTTTTCAATTTTTTAGGAATTTTACAGTGTTTTCTACAGTGACTATAGCATTAAGCTTTTCACTAATAAGTGTTAAGCATTTCCACAAATAATACACAAATATTTTCTTATTTCTACATGCTCAGTATTATTTGATTCTTATCCTTTTGGTGATTAATATTCAAATAGATATGAAGAGATATCGATGTGGAGAATTAGTTTTTTTCTTGGCTGTGTTTTTTTTTTATCAAATGTCTCTTTAATTCTATTGCCATTTTAAAATTGGGTGATTTTTGATTAATAATTAATGAATTCTTTATATATAATAGTAGTCTTTATTTGGTACATAGTTTTAAAATATTTTGTCCCAATCAATATATTACATTTATTTATTTGTTTGTTTTGAAATTGCAGGCAGAAACTTTTAGTTTGGTGAATTCTACCTGTTGAAGATTTGTTAAGTATTTCTTTTTACTTGAGATAATGTCTATTTTTAAGATTTCATATGCTTTAGAGATAGAATTTTATACCTCTTCAAAATATTTGTTACCAAAGCAAACATACTACTAAGTACCAATATGCCTCAACTATAGTCCACTGGACTCACCCTGTTAAATCTCACTTTTCACTTTTGGTGAATTTAATTCGGAATTAGAGTCCAAGGAACTTGGACCATATAGTCCAAGGAACTTGGACCATATAGGATAACAAGCATCAAATTTGGATCATCTACATGCAAGGCAAGTGCACTACTCACTGTTCTTTGGTCTGGTCCTATATACTTCATACATTTTTGCTCCTTTTATAAAAGATTAACTGTTCATAAACCTAACAACCATTATCTGGACTCTCATTTATAATTCATTTACCTGAGAGTCCATTCTGATTCCAGTGCCACCCTGTTCTTTTATAGCTTTATAAGACAGTCTGAAGCTGGAAAAAGAAAAACTTGCCATATTTTATTTTTCCTGTGACTTCTGTGGCTTTTGGGAGATTTGTGATGTATTTACCCACATAAATTTCAACAGTGTTTTAACTATGTCTTTGAGAAATGCTGTAAGTATTTTTATAAATACTGAATTGAATCTGTATAATAATCTGTAAAATAATTATCTTTATGACAATATTAACCCTCCAATAAGGTACATGTTTTCATGTGCACTCTTACTATAGATTCTTTGTATAAGTTTCTTCCTCTTTTGTTGACTCTAAAGTCCTTGATTTTCTAAGGCAAATGATCAGTTCTATTGATTTTTAAAATATATATTTATCACCTATTTAATTATTTTCAGATAAAAAGCTTGGGTTTCTGTACATTGATTTTTGCAGCCTTCCTTTTTACTAAAGAAGTCTATTGCTTCTAAGAAGATTTTTGAGAGGTGAAGTCTTTAGGATTTTCTTAGTATAGTGTCATGGAATCTGTATATGGTGAGAGTTTGATTACTTTTTCATCTAGATGCCCTTAATATCTTTTTCTTGTCTGGTTGGTATAACACAGGCTTCTATACTGAATTCTATACCGTAGTGAATAGAAAAGATGAGCATGTGAAACCTTGTCTCATGCCTGACATTCAAGAGAAGATTTTCGGTATTATACCATTGAATGCAATGTTTACTGTGGGCTTGTGGGACATGACTTTAATTATGTTGAGGAAAGTTTTTTTCAACTTCAATTTTCTGAGAGACATTTTTTTTATCATGAACAAATGTGGGATATTGTCAAATTCTTTTTATTCATTGATTACTATATTAATATGGTATTTTTTATTTTTTTTCTCTGGTATGATGTATTATGTTGATTGATTTGCATAAATCAAACCATTCTTGAATCCCAGGATTGAACCACTCTTGATCATAGTGCATATTTTATGGATTTTATTATTTGCTTCTATTTTGTTGAGGATCTTTGAGTTGATGTTTATTAGAGAAATAGGTGTTTTATTAAAGAAAAAATTTTATTAGATGTTTTATTAGAGAAATGTTTATTAGATAAATTTGTGTGATGCTTCTGTTTTTAGTATCAGAATTACGTCTGCCTCATTGAAACTAGGAGGATTTCTGTTTCTTCAACGTTCTTAAAGAACCCCCCCCAAATAATTGGGAATATGTCTTTAAGGTTTGGAAAAACTCACTTGTAATCCATGTGAACCTAGATTTTTATTTTTGGGGAGATTTGTGATTATAATTACAATTTCCTTGGTAATAATTGACTTGTTCATATACTCTATTTCCTCTCCAAGCTTGGGAGTTTATAGGAAGCCAAATATGTATCTATTTCTTCTAAGTTCTCCTATTTTATGTTATAAATATTTTAGAAGTAATTTTGATGATATTCTTAATTTCTGTAATATTTTTTGTGATGACTCCCCTTCTATATTTGACTCCATTTAAAGGCTTTTCACTTAGGAAGTCTTGATATTGATTTTCCAATCTTGTTTGTTCTTTTAATGAACCAACTCATGGTTTTGTTGAGTTTTAATTTTTTTAATTTTCATTTTATTAATTCCTGCTTTTAGTTTAAATATTTCTTTTCTTCCTCTTGTTGTGGGTTCCTCATTTTGTCTTTTTCTAGCTAAAACTGTGCAAGCAGGTTATTTAAGTAGGTTGGACTGCCTAATGAACACTTATATTGCTATGAACTTTTCTTTCAATGCCCCTTTTGCTGTGCCCCATATGTTCTGATAGCTTGTGTTTTTATTCTCATTTGTTTCCAGAAATCTTTTGATTTTGTTCTGATTACCTCTTTGTCCTACTGGCTATTCAGTGATGAGTTTTTTAAGTTTCAAATGAGGAAAAAGTTTATAGTAATGAAGTTGATAAAATATATATTTCTTTTTTTTTGGGGGGGGTCACACCTGGCAGCACTCAGGGGTTATTCCTGGCTCTATGCTCAGAAATCGCTCCTGGCAGACTTGGGTGATCATATGGGATGCTGGGATTTGAACCACCGTCCTTCTGTGTCTAAGGCAAATGCCTTACCGCTGTGCTATCTCTCCGGCCCCAATATATTCTATGGAGCTATGTCTTGTGACTTAGCATATGATCTGTCTTAGATAATCTCCTATGTGCCCTGGAGTGAAGTTTGGATTCAACTTTTTTTAGGGAATGTATATTCAGTAGTAAGCCTAATCCTGGCTCTGTGCTCAGGAATCAATCATGCCACAGGGGACCATTTGAGGTTATAAGGATCAAATCAGGGTGGCCTCATGCAGGCTAAGTTCCTGACCCACTATATTATCTCTCAAGCCCCTATATTTTTTTATACATAACTGTTGTCCATTTATTTTATTTCTTCCTTCAAGCCTGTGTTTCCTTGATGAGTTTTTGCCTAGTTCATCTATCAAGAGGTGATAAAGAGGTGCTGAGGTATCCAATTGTATTACAATGTTGCTGTCAATATCTTCCTTCAGATGTCTTAGCAATAATTTTAAGTATTTTGATTGTACTTTATTAGATGCATAAATTGTATAGGGATGTGAATTCTTCAAAATGTATATACAGCTTGATCATTAAGAAATTTCTGTCCAGGGCTGGAGAGATAGCATGGAGGTAAGACGTTTGCCTTGCATGCAGAAGGATGGTGGTTTAAATCCTGGCATCCCATATGGTCCCACGAGTCTGCTGGGGGTGATTTCTGAGCGTGTAGCCAGGAGTAGCCCCTGACACTGCGGGGTATGACCTCCCCCCCCCAAAAAAAAAGAAATTTCTGTCCTTGTTTTTTTATAACTCCTTTTTTTAATTTGAAGTGTAGTTGATATTAATATAATTAATCTAGCCCGTTAAAGGGAATTATTTATTTTATTTTGAGCATCTTTGTTCTGACTTTTTAAATGTGTCTTTGAAAGCAGAAGAAAGTTGGGTTCAATTTTCTGATCTATCCCATCACCCTGCGTCTCTTGACTAGTTACTTATGCCATTTACTTTGAGTTAAATTATTAAGATGAAGAAATTTTGTAGAAGTTATGCATGTTTATCTTAAATAAGACCCTCCAGTGCTACTTGCAAAATTATGAAGTTCCCAATCATTGTTTATCTGTGAAACTTTGTATTGTTCCTTAAATCTGAAAGATAGTAACACTGGATCAAATAGTCTTGGTGACTTCTTCATAGTATTGTGGTTATGTTTTGTTATTTTACAATATTTCATCATTACTTTCTAGCCTATATAGTCTTGATAAATCATTTTGGACTTCTTTTGACTTGAACATTTAGAGTCTCTTGTATCTGTGTGAATTCAATCAACTCTGGGAATTTTCTCAGCTAAGATTTTTAGTTTTGAGTGATTCTGGGGGGTTACTCCTGGCTCTATATTCTAAGGACTTACTTATGAAAATGCTTGGGGGACCTTATGGGATACAGGTGAACAAACTCAGGCAAATGCCCCATTCCTTGTGCTATTGCTCTGACCCATTTATGATTGATAGTTCATCAAAATTAACTTCATCTTTCTCAGGGACTTAGATGATTCTTATGAAATTTTATGTAATTCCAGTTTTTTTTTTGTTTTTTTTAGTTTTGGTTTTTGAGCCACATCTGGTGACACTCGGGGATTACTCCTGGTTATGTGTTCACAAATCGCTCCTGACTTGAGGGACCATATAGGACTCCGGGATTAAATCCAGGTTCATCCTGGGTCAGGCCAGTGCAAGGCAAACGCTCACCACTGCGCTATCGCTCCAGCTTCTGCCATTCCTCTTGAGTTCTTCCTATTTTCTCTTGTTTTTTAGCATCCTACCTTGATGTTTCACTGATTTTTATCCTTAGCTGTTGTCACTCTGGATGCTAAAAGCCTTCCATGGATTTTTTAATTTTACCTACCAAACTCTGTAGTTATTCATGTCTGCCTTTAGCTTCTTCCATTTTTGATCTTATACTTTCTTATACCTGGACCAATTCCTTTGGACCAATAAACATCCTCAAGATGTTATCTCTAAAATTCATGTTTTAGAAAGTTTTGAGAGGTTATTTTGGAGAGAAAGGTTATTTAAAAAATAAAAGCTTTATTTGTATGCATCAGACATGAGTTCAGTCAATACTGCAAACCACAGAGTCTAAAAGAAAAAAATAGAAAGAGAGCGAGGCAAAATGTTTTTCCACAGAGACAGACAGGGTTGAGGGCAGGAAGGAAGCCAGGCACATTGGTGGAGGAAACTGCTCTGCTGAAAAGTGTGTTTTATATAAATGAAACTCAATCATGAGCGATTTTGTAACTGTATGATTGAATTAAAGAAGTTATTATAAAAAATGTTTTGTTTAGTTATATAACTATGTAAAAAGTTGAGTTTGGGGCATATAATATTTCAACACCAAGCCCACCACCGGTGTCACCTCCCATCATCCCACAACTCTCACTCTCTTCTCCACTATTAAAAAGTTTGGTGATTGCAGCTTAAGTTTCATGCTTTCAGTATTGTTGAGATAAAAATTATTAAGCTTATTAGTACTGACTGAATTTTCTAGGCTGCTATCTTTACTGCTATCTTTACTCTTTACTATCTTTACTGCTATCTTTACTCTACTGCTATCTTTCTCTGCTGGAACTCTGCACCAATTTTATTGTTATGAATGAGTTGTTTGAAGTTTGATAGGAGAATTTCAAAGAGATTTTCAATGCGATTGATCCTGTCTCATCTCTGTTCCAATTTAGTGTTCTATAATTTATTTTACTACCCTGTCTGTTTTTGTGTGATTGTGTGAGCATGAGCGATATATATGATAGATAGATGATAGATGATATTCCTGAGGCCCTGACCTCTGAACCTGTTACTTCCTCACTGCCTCTTCCCTTGATTTCTTTCTTTCCATGTAAAATATGTCAGGATCAAGGGTAATCTAGGCATCCTCCTTTAATACCTTGTATTCCCTCATTCTCTTATTCAGTATATCACAGATGAGATCATACTGTTTTAGACCATTTTTTTTACTTCACTAAACATGAATTCCTAGAATTTCATCCAATTTGCAACAAATTACATAATTTAATAATTCCTTGGAGCTATAAAAATGACCCTTTTTAGGGAAATGACATCTATATATTCATTAACATATATAGCAATTGTCTCTAATTTACTTTTGGGACTAAGATTATTGAGAAATGATTGGAAAAAAGAAGGGCATGCTTGATGTTAATGTCTGTTATAGATGAAAACATTTCCATAAGATTATTATCTCTGCCTGTTTGTCCCACCTATTACCCTCCAGGGGGGGATGCTGTTGAGGAGTATAATAAACGTTTGGGAGAGAGGTGCTCAGGTCTTTTGGGGACAGTTTATAGCTGCTCTAGGTTTTGGAGCTGGTAGTAGCTGACAAAGGACTCTGCATACGACCTTCTTACCCTTTTACCCTCCTCTCTGGATTATTTGCTGCAGATAAATATTACCAAGATCTCTTCCCCCTCCAAGGGCAAAGGGGAATAGGAATCAATTTCTCATTCTGGGAGCTCTTTGAGGACCCATCAATAACCAGTCAAGGAGTAAAGGGGACCCAACAAATGTCAATAGGTATTTTTAGTCCCTTAATTTATTCCATTAAGATCAATGCCTTCCTCCCAAAATTCTCTAGACTTTTTTTCAAATTATTCTTGCTCAAGAGACATATGGTAGATTTTTCAATTGAGTTTTTTTTATTTCTAGTTTAAGCTTGCCTGAACAAAACTGTGTCATCATTGGGATTGGTTCTAAGAGCTATTTGGAGAAAATGGCATTTATAGCATATGTAAGAATGTAAGATGTCCATAGAAAATATTTTTTTGGTTATTGATCCATTGCTTTGAAGACCTACTATTTGCCTTCCTCTGACTAAACCCAAAGAGAAAAGGAGAAATTATCCTACAAAATTCCTGCCTCATTTCCTAGTTTTCTTTGCAGGAACATGGTGTTTCCAGTTTGTAATAATCTGGGACTCCTCAATGGGCTCAAGATTGTCGTGAGAATTCAATACAACCATAAGCTAAGGAAGTCATTGGAAAATGGGCCTAATGATTCCAACAGATTTACAAAAGTAAATTAGTTTACATCTATACAAGATTTACAAAATGTTAATTTATAAGTAAAGATGTTCAGAATTTCTGTTCTAAGAATAGGTCATGGCTCAAAGAACAGGAGTAAGTGAGTAGTGGGAAATTCCTATATAGTCCAGATAATCTTCTAGCAGTACTGACAGTGCCCAGTCACTTCTGTGTCATACCAAACCAAAATACTCTTCTAGATAATTTGATTTTTCTTTGTCCCCCAATTCACAATACAGACCGGGCAAAGAGCCTGTGTTGAGGTGTATACAGGGTGCATTTACTGTACCTCCTCTTTCTATACAGTCAGTGTAAAGAACACTGTGGTAAGATTTGGGAGGTCGATAATTTAATTTTTAATTGTCTCTGAATTAAGTGAATAAAACCTGTAGCTTCAAGAAAAGAAAATAATGGGTTTTTTCATTTGGGCTTATTATACACTCAAGATTTTTTCTAATTTTAATTGCTTAGAAGTTGCTTCTTGCTGTGATACAATTATGTTTCTTCAGTCTTTAAGAAAGTGGAAAGACTTAATAACTTATCATCTTCAATAATTGATATCAAATGAATTTTGCTCTCTTGGGTATTTTATGAAAATTCTTTTCAGGGTTCCAATTTATACATGAGAACAACCATGTTTTAAACACTTCTTTAAGCATTAAGTGAATAGCCATGCAAAGCTGAATAAAATCATATTAAATTAACAAATCATATGGGAAGTATTTTCATAATTTATGATTTACTTATTTTTATTTAAAGAACTCTATATATGTGTATATTTAATGAAGTAGAACATTCAATATGAATATTTTAGAAAATAATATATTGATGTTAAGTACATACCATTTTGCTTTAAAAGGCATAGTGAAAATTTTGTGAAAAGGATCCATTCAACATTATTTCTATATACAGAAATATAAAGGATTAATTCAAAAATCTATACATAATGAACTGAATTACTAGAAGAGGGGAAAAACATTTATTTTTGCTAATTTGAGGGTAATGCCATTTTATTTTTTTCATTTTACTTTTAGCAGATGGAGCTAAATATGGAAAAGGATAGAAATTACACTTCAGTGATCATATTTTTTCTTCTGGGACTCACAGATGACAAAGAACTGCAGCTTGTTCTCTTTCCAGTCTTCCTAGGAGTCTATCTGGTAACACTGTTCTGGAACCTAACTCTGATCATCTTAATCAGAATGGACTCCCATCTACACACACCCATGTACTTTTTTCTCAGTTGTCTTTCATTCCTAGACATCTGCTTTACTACTTCCATCAGCCCGAGGATGCTTTCAGATTTCTTCAAAGATGAAAAATCAATTTCCTTCGTTGCCTGTGCCACCCAGTATTTTGCTGTATCTTGGATGGGTCAAGCTGAGTACTGCCTCTTGGCTGCCATGGCCTATGACAGATATGTGGCTATTGGGAACCCTCTACAATACTCAGCCATCATGGCGCCAGGATTCTGTCAGAAGATGGTTGCTGGGGCCCTTGGAAGTGGTTTACTTTGCAGTATAGTAGAAACTGTCCCTTGTTTTAATATGTATTTCTGTGGGCCATATGTCATCCAACATTTCTTCTGTAACATATCTGAGATTATTATCTTGTCTTGTTCCAATCGCTTCATCACCGAGACAATTCTTTTCCTTGCTGCTGTGCTTGTTGGGTTTGGGTCTTTACTCTTTATACTACTGTCTTATGGCTTCATCACAGCTTCCATCCTGAAGATATCCTCAATGAAAGGTAGTCTCAAAGCCTTTAATACCTGTGCCTCTCACTTGGCAGTGGTGACCCTTTTCTATGGCACAGCTCTTGCTGTTTACATGCATCCAAATTCTGACCACTCTGAGAAGCAGGATAAATTCCTTTCAGTGTTCTATATTATTCTTACGCCCATGTTAAATCCTCTTATCTACAGTCTGAGAAATAAAGAGATCAAAGAAGCTCTTCAGAGGATAATAAAGAGGGCTACTCATTTTTCTTAGAAAAAAAGTAGCAATGTTACCTCAATTAACAGAAACATAAACCCAAAATTTAAAAATTGGGGCAGATATAACTATGTCCATGGCAGTTTTATTAGATTATTTCTTGAGCTACAGATTTAAAAAGTAAGGATATATTTATTTCAATGTTAATATATAACTAGACACAGCCTGTACCAAAATATTTATGGAAAAGTGAAAACATACACTTTTTTAATAGTCCACTTAAATTTATCTCACATTTGGAAAATCTGACTGTTAGATTTTCTCACTATTAATAAAAGTTATTAGTCAAGTCCACTCCAAACACTAGTGATGTTGGTCTTAATATTCTATTGTATTTCTAATGGTAGATAGCTCTTTCTCATTCAACAGCATTTCTGAATTTATTCAACCGATTTCAATACCCTGTATAATTATTAATTTTAGAACTGTATTAATCAACGTTCTGTTATTTGATCAAGGTCTATTACAGAATCTATTAATGATGGTTTCTCATGCACATAGTTCCAATGCCTCATTGCGTACTAGTATATCCACCTTTCTTCCCCCAAACCACAACTCTCATCCATTTCAAAAACACCTCCCCCAAATTAAATTGTGTGTGTCAGTCCTTCTAATTATTTGCCTTTATTGTACCTTCCCAGTTGCATTTTTGTTTTGTTTTGGTTTGGTTTTTGGGTCACATACGGCAGCACTCAGGGGTTACTCCTGGCTCTACACTCAGGAAATCGCTTCTGGCAGGCTCGGGGGACCATATGGGATGCCGGGATTCAAACCACGCGTCCTTCTGCATACAAGGGCAAATGCCCTACTTCCATGCTAAGCTCTCGGCCCATTTCCAGTGTATTCTTAAGACCCACATCTAATAGAGATAATTATATCTATCCCTTTCTTTCTGACTGACTACTCAGCATAATATTTCTAGTTCCATTCATGTTGCTACAAATTTTGTTTTTAATTTCTCTATAGATACATATTACTCAGTTGGGCATATGTAACACAACTTTTTGATTTATGCATCCATATTTATGGATTTGGGAACATCTTGATATTGTGCTGAGCAGAGGTGTATATATACTTATATATAGCATTTCAATTAGCATTTTTGTGATTTAAATATAGAAGCCAAGAGGTAGTATCACTGGGTTGTAAAGTTGTTCTATTCCTATTTTTGATAGTCTACATATTGCTTTTCATAGAGGCTGAACCACCCTATCAACAGTGACTGTTTCCAGACTTTTTTATACAGACCATATCCCATTTTTTATTTTTATTTTCCTAATCATGAGTGCTAGTAAATGATATTACATTTGCCTAATGACCTGTGCAGCCATTTAAAGATGCTACATATTCTAATTAGAGGTGAAAAGGGGCTTGCTTTACTAGATCCACATATTAAAATCTACAGCAATCTCTCTTCCAATAGCTTGGAGTCTCTCTCTTAGTGTATGTGTGTATATATATTTCAAGATATAAGTTATTAAGCCAGTTTTTTTTCTTGAAGCATATGTGCACTAATTTTGCATTATATATTTGCATATATTTGCATTTATATAAAACATTTTTATTCCTTGGCTCTGAGTATATCCATGCTTCTCAGGGCCAATTCCTAGGGTTCTCAGAAGACTTGAGATTACCGGAGGACTGAACCTTACCTCTGATGCATATACACTTCAGACCTTGGAACTATTTCCCCTGGCCCCCATCCCACTTTTTTTTATAATATTTTATTTACAGTAAACACCTGATTACAAACATGATTGTGGTTGGGTTTCTGTCAGTAAAGAGCACCCCACATCACCAGTGCAGCATTCCCTTCACCAATATGGCCAATTCTCCCTCCCCAACCCCAACCCCTGCCTGTACTCTAGACAGGGCTTTCTATTTCCTCTCATACATTCTCATTGTTAGGATAGTTCTTAATGTATTTATTTCTCTAACTAAACTCATCACTCTTTGTGGTGAGCTTCATAAGGTGAGCTGGAACTTTCAGCCCTCCTCTCTTTTGTCTTTAAAAATTATTGCAAAAAATGTCTTTCATTTTTCTTAAAACCCATAGATGAGTGAGACCATTCTACGTCTTTCTCTCTCTCTCTCTTTGACTTACTTCACTCAGCATAATAGATTCCATGTACACATATGTATAGGAAAATTTCATGACTTCATCTCTTCTGACGGCTGCATAATATTCCATCGTGTATATGTACCATAGTTTCTTTAGCCATTCATCTGTTGAGGGACATCTTGCTTTTTTAGAGTCTTGCTGTAGTAAATAGTGCTGCAATGAATATAGGTGTAAGGAAGGGAATTTTTTTGGGGGGCGTTGTAAAAACGTTACCTTTTAATAGTACAGCTCTGGGACGAGGCTGGGCGTGCCCCATGTTTTCTGCAATAGGTCCCAATTGTTGGTCTACAAACCACACTAGCACCACAGTCCACATAGCAGCTACAGACATTTTAATTAGGAGGGCGGAAGGCTCGTCACTGACAGGTACTTGCACACAGAGAGCATGAGATCCCTTCCCAACAGAGCTGCCTGCGTGGAAATCACCCACTTGTCCAAGGAGACAGCTCTCCTTCAAAAACTCACATAGCCGGGCAGACTGCTCCGCTCAAAGAGTTCCTGGGCTGGATGGGGTGAGAGTATAGGAGCACTCGCCCCTCCCCACCCCTGTGCATGGGCCAGAGTTCCAGTTTCTCATTTCACAAGTGAGGGGGCAGTCCTGGGCCTCTTCCTGGGGGCCCACATGCACGCATACAGGGCGACGCAGTTGGCTAAGACGTCCCAGGAAGTGGCAGTTCTTATAGACACACAGGACACAGTGCAAAGACCTAGCCAGTAGGGCATGTTGGCCCTGTTTCTGCTGGGCGTATGAGGCAGCCCCAGCCAGCCAATGCTGCCCGCCACCAAGATTGTCTGGGCTAAATTGATGACAATCTCCTTGTTATCCTCAATGAAGCGGGGCAAAGGGGCGCTGGTGCCAGTTTCGAATCCTGTTTTGTCCAGGCCGGGCGAGAGGCGGGGCTCCTGCCTGCCTGTGGCCTTGTCTTTTGTACTGTATTTTTGTGTTCCTAGGGTATTTTCCTAGGAATGGTAGAGCTGGATCGTATTCACTGACCATATTTTCTTATTTTTAGTTTCATGATTATTTTCTGTTTATTCAATAGTTTTTTGGGTATTTTAAGTGAGAACATCTTTTTTTTTTTTTTTTTTTTTTTTTGGTTTTTGGTTTTTGGGCCACACCCGTTTGACGCTCAGGGGTTACTCCTGGCTATGTGCTCAGAAATCGCCCCCTGGCTTGGGGGGACCATATGGGACGCCGGGGGATCGAACCGTGGTCCTATCCTTGGCTAGCGCTTGCAAGGCAGACACCTTACCTCCAGCGCACCTACCCGGCCCAAGTGAGAACATCTTAAATTGCTCTATATTTTTTTCTTGTAATTTCTGATTTCTGTCCTATTTAGATTTCTTCTTGGTTCAAATATTATAACTTGCCTATAAGCTTCATTCTCATATTTATTACTTTCTACTTAGAGTAAATCAGCTCTGATAGTCTTTACTGGAGGAGATTGTACATCTCTATCAATATGTATTATTGATAGTACATTATTAGCATTATAAATCTAATTCTTTAATTTCTATTTCTTTTAAATTAAGTTAAATAATGCCTAATTTGAAATAATGAATTGTCTATATATACTGACAATTTAGCATTCTCTAATGATAATATCATTTATTTGCTCTAAATTTTTTTGTTATCAATCAACTCTTTTCTTATAAGGACAGTTTATATAGGTAGCATATTCTATAGGTATTTATTCTGAATTTTTATAATAGATTTGATACATTGACTGCCTCAAAAATCGAATTAATTCTTTTTTGGTTTTTGGGTTTCTCCTGGCTATGCACTCAGAAATCGCTCCTGGCTTGGGGGACCATATGGAACTCTGGGGGATAGGAACCATGGTCTGTCCTAGGCTAGCATGGTGCAAGGCAGACACCTTACCACTTGCACCACCGTTCCGGCCCTCTGAATTATTTATTTTTTAATAGCTTGAGTGCTGGATATCAGTTTACCTGAACACCTTTCTTTTCTCTTTGGTTTCGGGAGGAAGGCATCTTATTCAGAGGCAAAACCTGGTTCTTTGGTCAGAACAGACCCGTGGTGGTGTTTACAGGACCTTATGCCTTAACTTTGGTGTTGAATATGACAGTTTTGACTTAACTTTCAAAATACGATGCTTTTTGTAAAATAAAAACTATCATTTCGACTAAGATGAGAAGGACTCTATATTCTAAATTATGGTTTTGCAACACTACATTGGTTTTGTGCCTCAGAAAGGTGTTAGATGTTAAATAACACATCAGTTATCATAGCCTATTAATAAATATCATAGCTAATCATTTAATAGGAAAAAGGATCTTAAAGTTTCACCTCTTGGGGGGCCGGGCGAGGTGGCGCTGGAGGTAAGGGTGCCTGCCTTACCTGCACTAGCCTAGGAGACGGACCGCGGGTTCGATCCCCCAGCGTCCCATATGGTCCCCCAAGCCAGGAGCGACTTCTGAGCGCATAGCCAGGAGTAACCCCTGAGCGTTACCCGAGGGTGTTGGCCCAAAAACCCAAAAAAAAAAAAAAAAAAAAAAAGTTTCACTCTTGGGAATAAAATGTGGAACATTATAATATCACTTAACATTAATTTAAACATATTAATATTCACTTCAATTTAAGTTTTTAATATTTTATAAAATCAAAATTTATATTCTCTTATTTAATTTTTCTGTTCCAGAGATTGTAAAACGTTACTACAAGAGATCGAACCATGAGGCCCTGAGGAGGGGGGGGATAGCTCAGTGGGGTAGGGCATTTGCCTTCACACACGGATCCAGGACGGATGGTGGTTAGAATCCCAGCATCCCATATGGTTCCCCAAGCCTGTCAGTAGTGATTTCTAAGCACAAATCCAGGTGTAATCTCTGAGCATCACCGGTTGTGACCCAATCCCTTCAAAATGAGATAAAACCCAGGATCTCATGGCAAACAAAACTAGTGCTCAACCACTGAGCTACATTCCCTGAGCCTATATGGAGCAATCTAAACCTAAAACTCAGCTAAGAGTCAGAAAGTAATTAGCATTATATATAATGAATGATTCATGTGGCAGATATTTCTCACTATAGTTTATCAAAAATGATAATTATATCTGCAATTTTATATTTTTATGATAACAAATATTTTGTAAAAATTTACTTTAAAATTATATTAAAAATCACATAAAAGGGGAAGAAATTTAGTCTCCCTGAAACAAGAAAAGAGAAAGACAAATATTCACTCCTATATAGGAAAGAATAAAGAACATAAAAACAAGAGAAAATACAGAACCACAAAAAAATATTGGGAGAACTTTGACCTCAGAGCTAAGATACACAGAAGCATGGTAGAAGAAAAGAAGGAAAGGGAATGGCCCATGAGCTTTTGGAACGAGATAGGGACTTTGATGGTGGCTAAGGCATTTTGAAGAGGTGTGGAATTATACCCCTTAAACAGTCATGCACATCACTATTATCTCAATAAAACAAAAGTATATATAAAAACTTTTAAACAAGTAAAGCATCTTTTGTTTTAACACTTAATCTCCTAACTTAAATGCCTGTAAATTTGTGAATTTGCTAAAACTTTGCTTCAAATAGAAGAGATCTTTTCATGTTTATCAAAGTGAAGTCTAGTGTTGGTCTCCATAGCTTGTTTTTTATTTAATACTTTTGGGGGACAGAAAATATAACTGATAGTGTTAAATCTTTAATTATTGTCAGATATCATTGCATATGCTAGAAGAACAGTACACTAAAAAAAAGACCTTATAGAAACGACAAGCCCATAGATCAAAGTAGTAGGTAAAATATCAATTTAAAATAGATGATAAACCTATAGATAATACTATGCAGGATGGTATTTTTAAAACTAAAAGCTTTTAGCTCAATTTTTTGAAACAGAACAATATGTATGTGGTTATGACCACTATTCAACATCCTTTTGGAAGTTTTAATTAAAATATGTGAAATAAATCCATATTAATAAATATGAAGTTTTTGCTATTTTTTGGTCGCATGATAATGTGCAACAAAATCCTAAAGACAATGCCAAAACACCTTTTTAAAATAATTAACTTGGCAAAGTGGTAGAATAAAAAATTAATTGCAAAACATGTGGTATTTATATTTACAATAAGCTGAATAAGATACAGTATCTTGGAGAAACTTTATAGCAAGGGCAGTTAAAGACCATATGATGACAATTGTAAAACATTACAACAAAAAATAATAAAAACTAGGAATCCTGTATTTATGGATTTGATGAATATACATAATACCATATGCTGTTCATATTACCTAAAGCAATGTGGACATATAATAATTATGTTTAGATTAATTAAAGCAATATGCAGACTAAAAAAAATGAGTTAAAAATGCCCATTGTTTGGGGCTGGAGCAGTGGCTCAGCAGTAGGTCGTTTTCCTTGTAAAAGATGACCTTGGACAGACAATGGTTCAATCCCCCAGAGGCCCATATGGTCCCCCAAGCCAGGAGCGATTTCTGTGGTCATAGCCAGAAGTAACCTCTGAGCATCACCTGGTATGGCCAAAAAACAAAACAAAACAAAACAAAAACAAAAACAAAAAAACATTGTAAAAATCCACACAAGACTCGGAGTCAACAAATTCATTCTGAGATAAAAAAAAATGTGGCATTGTGCTTCCTGTTTCAAATTATCAGATAGTTGGAAAGAAGATTTGGGACTGATATAGTTTAAGAGTTACTGAGTAAGGCATAGTTTGACTCTTGGCACCACATATTGCCCTGAGAAAGGCAGGAGGGGGTTGGGGGGGCTCTACATACCACTCTATGTAGCCTTGCTGACCACTGAGCAACTTGTTCAAACATGCATCGTTAGGCCTTTACACTGAAATGTGGGCCTGGCTGGCTGAGAATCACTGTTAAGAGCTTCCTGACCACCTGGACACTGCTAGGGATCCTCCCCTAAATAAAATTTAGTATTAATAAGCAAGCATTCCCATAGTTTTTGTTTTATTTGGGGACAATAACCAGCAGTGTCCAGAGGTTATTTCTGGTTTGGTCAGGAATTAATCCTGGAGGCGCAGGGGATCATATTGGGTGCCAAGTTATATTACCATTATGCCCAGTGTTACCTTAGTTAATTTATTATTATGAAGACATTGAACCATTGACCTACTGGCTATGTCATTTTGGAAAAATCTCTTAGATCCTATGGTTTTGGTTTCTCACTGGGAAAATCTGATCAATGATAGAACTCTTTCTAGATACATTCTGCTCAAATGAATTCAAACATACTGAATTAAAACCTTAACCATAAAATTATGATTGGACTATGGGGACGTGAAGAATGGATCCAGTTGGGACAAGGAATATTGGTCAGAATAAATTGGACAGATCAAACCTCCATGACTACAAGGACACCAGAGAATAAGTACCTGGAGAATTTTTAGTCATTTTTTTTCATTTACCTCTGTACTTATTAACAGAATGTATATGCTCTCTCCTAGAGGACATCTCTAATGAGTAGCGAGCTTGTTTCTTGACTAACAGCTTCCAATTTTGGAGTCTTCCATCTAGGGTCTATCTTAGAAAGTTGAGAAAGAGCAATATATACAATTTTAATATTTGGCAAGAATTTTGGTTTTGGTGAGATCATAATAAAGGTAAGAAATTTGATTTTAGAGAGAATTTGCTTTCTAGTTTTCAATGTAGAATAAGTTTGATGATCCTCAAACACTGACCTTCTTGAACTATTATTTCTCTCTTATTTTCATAACATCCAGTTGTTCTTCCTCTGGTTCCATGAATTGTGTTTGAAATTGATGACCTTCAAATATATTAATTTATAACAGATATAAGTCTGAAGATAAGGGTAAATATGAAGACCTACAAATACAATCTTGGTGATGTGATCTTTATTTTGTTTGAATAGTTTTATTTTGAGATAACACTCAGAAACATTGTGTTTACTCCTAACTCCACACTCAAAAGTTACTCCAGGGCTGGTACTTGGATGATTATATGAGATGCCAGAATAGATGCCAAGCTAGCCAAATGTAAGGCAAATTCCCTATTCACTGAACTCCTCAAACCCAAAGTATGTGATCTTTGTTTTTTTTTTTTTTTTTTTTGGGTTTTGGGCCACACCCTGTGCCGCTCAGGGGTTACTCCTGGCTATGCGCTCAGAAGTTGCTCCTGGCTTCTTGGGGGACCATATGGGACACCGGGGGATCGAACCGCGGTCCGTCCTAGGCTAGCGCAGGCAAGGCAGGCACCTTACCTCCAGCGCCACCGCCCGGCCCAAAGTATGTGATCTTAATTGCTTCTAACTTCTATTTTTTTCATCTGTAAAAGTGAAAATAAAATGGTCAACTAGATCGAACTGAGATAATAATATCTAGAAAGCCTAACAGATTACAAAAATTATTAGAGTATTGAACCCAAACTAGAACTTACTTTTCTTTTATTGTTTTTGAGCCACACTGGTGATGCTCAGGGGTTACTCCTGGCTATGTGCTCAGAAATCGCTCCTGGCTTAGGGGACCATATGGGACAACTGGGAACGAACTCAGGTGTCCTGGGTCAGCCTCATGCAAGAAAAAAACCCTACTGCTGCCCCATCGCTCTAGTCCCATAGAACTTACTTAATTTTCACAGAATAACCTAGGTAACTAAAACAGCATTGTAAATATTTAATAGGAAATGTGGTAGATCTTCTGAAATAGTTCAAGTTCATCTTGTCATTTTTGAAGATCCTGTAATGTCAAGACACTAGAAAAGGAGGTAAAGGTCTGCTCCAGGCACAAGCATTGTTTGACTCTGTCTTTTTGTTCCTTTCTATATTATGTTGCTGTTCTTCATTCAGCAATATTCTGGATTTTATAATGTCATACAATACAGAAATTCCATGATTTATCATATGATCTGTATAACAGGACTGGAAACTGTTTTAATTTGTTATATTACAAGATGAAATCTCCAGTGAATATTTGTATTAATCACCTTTCATTTTCCAGATATTATGACTATGCATAAACAATTATTGAAGAAAACTGAATAAGTTCATAAACTTTCTCAAGTTTTTTTGTTTTCTTTAGGGGGGGCACACACGGCAGCGTTCAGGGGTTACTCCTGGCTCTCTGCTCAGAAATCGCTCCTGGCAGGCAGAGAGGACCACATGGGATGCCGGGATTCGAACCACCTTTGGTCCTGGATCTGCCACTAGCAAGGCAAATGCCCTGCCATTGTGCTATCTCTCCAGCCCCATTTTTTTTTTCATATTTTAACACATTATAATGTAACCTGATTAATAAAGTTTTACAGCCCTTGCACTTATTTAGTCCTTATGAATTAGGTTGCCTGGTTGCACATAATGTTGTATCTGTCGCCAGAATGTTAGAGGAAAGTAAACAAATTTGTGTAATTATATAGTCAAATACTTGGGTTATTTTTGGGGGGTGAGGGGGGTTTAACCTGGTGATGCTCAGGTTTACTCTGGACTTTGACCTCTGGGTAGTGCACTGGGGAATATATGGGATATTGAGGGTTTAATCTGGGTCAGCTACATGTAGAACAAGTGTCCTACCTACTATGCTATATTTCCAGCACCAATCATTTTACTTAGAGAAATATGAAGTGAGTCAGAAAGACAGAGACTTGTGTATCTGCATGAAAGAGAGTAGTTCAGAGATGAAAGTATAGAATTTTAATTCAATTGCTGAAAAACCTGACTTACTGTATATATTTAATTATGCAATGCAAATTTATATTTAAAATAAATTTAAATAATAGAGTACATTGGGGCAGGCGAGGTGGTGCTAGAGGTAAGGTGTCTGCCTTGCAAGTGCTAGCCAAAGAAGGACCATGGTTCGTCCCATATGGTCCCCCCAAGCCAGGGGCAATTTCTGAGTGCTTAGCCAGGAGTAACCCCTGAGCATCACTGGCACACATGAGAAGCAGTCCCTGGTTGATGTGTTATACTGGTCTTCTCGAACTAAAGAGAAAATTATTTGTGTGATTTGTTCCTGGATGGCCCCACAAGTAATTTGTCTTTCCTCTATAGGAGGACTGACTGTACATCTTTCTTGAGCAATGATGTCTGTCAGCATTTCAAGAATACCTCAAGAATTTTCCCAATTATATAATTATATATAATTATATTATATTACATAAATACCATTAATATGTTAATTAATAGTGTTGATAATATTAATTTGTTATATAATATATTATATTGGTCCCGGAGAGATAGCACAGTGGCGTTTGCCTTGCAAGCAGCTGATCCAGGACCAAAGGTGGTTGGTTCGAATCCCGGTGTCTCATATGGTCCCCAGTGCCTGCCAGGAGCTATTTCTGAGCAGACAGCCAGGAGTAACCCCTGAGCACTGCCGGTGTGGCCCAAAAACCAAATATATATATATATATATATATATATATATATATATATATTATAATGTAATAATATATTAATATATCATTATAGAATACTCTGGCACCCCTGGTACTTCTATCACCAGGTATAGCTATCATTCATTGTTATTTATTTTTAAGTAACCATTGATAGTCAACAGTTATTTTACAATTATTATAGATTTATGATAAGAGATACAATTAATACTGATAAGGTATACATTTAAGTATACAGTACAGTAATATCACATCTGTAATTACCACAAATTTATTAGCAATGTAGGAATATTTTCTCACAAAATTATGTTATTGCTTATGATTATAATTTAGATATATTATAAACTTTAAAATGAATAATAAAAATATAAATATGGTAATCACATTATTTACTGTACTCTGATTTTATTGATCGGACTGGAAATTTATGGCTCCTGATCTTTTGGCTCTTGAATATAAAGCATTATGTCTTGCAGGCTTTTGTAGTAATTTTCCATATATAAGAGAAATCATACAGTATTTGTCTTTTCTATTGGCTTATATTGTCTACTACTGTTAAAATATTCAATATCATTAAGGCGGAATTTTCTCTTTTTAAAGTTTTACACTTATTTTACTTGTTTTTTTATTGTAATATAGTGGGCCAAAATAGTGTTAATTTTCATGCTTTTGAAATACAGTTACAGCATTTCTACCACCACCAAAGTATCAAAAACCCACCACCTTATTTTACTTCTAATTCTCTTCCTTTCTTTTCTATTACAACTCATCACAAAACTTTTCACCTGCCTCCACCAAAACTTAGAAATCTCTATGCCACGTTTAAAATCCAAATGTTTGTTATAACTAGATACTTTCTATAATGTTTGCTTCTACCTCTACTGTGTATTTATACCATAACTTCCTGATTCATTTATATGTATTTGAGCATTTGGATGATTTCTGTAATCTGGCTACTTAGTTCAGTAAAGACATAAGTGTACCTGAATCTTTCAAATTGTTTTTCTTTTCAACTGTTTGGAAAGCCAACTCCAATTTCATTTGATCTTTGCATTATTTTTATTGCTTCTTTATTATTTCTATTTGCTTTGACTTAGTTTGGGATATTTTCCCCTCAACCTCCTTATATGAACATTTCTCATATCACTCTCTCCTGGTATGAACTTTCCTTAGTGCCGTTTTTGTGTGCCTCTTAAGCTCAGATTGTGGTTTAACTCTGGTATATTGAGGAATCTTTTATTTTTCTTTGATATCTCATTGACTCAATATTTCATAATATATTGTTTAGTTTCCAAATATTTCAACTTTTCCACATTTCTCTTAGGACTAATTTCGACTTCCATGTTACTGCCATCCAAAAAATACTTGATATGACTTCCAATTTTTATAACTATATGGATTTTTGAGTTGTGTCTCAGCATGTGAAGAATGTTCCATGGTCCATGTTACCTGCAGTAGTGTATATTTACAACCTTTAGAGGTGAATGATCCTGTAACTGTCTATTAATCCCAGTTCTTCCCATTCCTCATTTAGAGATATGATTTTCTTATTAATATGTATCTTTTGGTTGATCAGTCTTGTGATGAGAATGGAATATTAATGTACCAAGCTATTATCATATTGTGGTCATGTATCTCCCAGGTCTATTAGCAGGGTATTTATGAACTTATCAACCCCTTAACTCTGCTCATAAATGTCAATAAGAGTTCATTTGGTATTTGATACAAGTTTGACTATGTGTTTTAAGATTACTATTTTATATGATTATATTCCAACCTTTCACTCTGAATTCTGAATTTATTGTATGAACTCAATGTGTGGCTTGTAAATAGAGTTGCATTATTTCCTACTCCATCCTGCCATTTCAAATCCTTGAAAAATAAGTCGAAATTTTGAAACATGAAAAGTGATTGATGTAATCTTTTTTTTCCAATGAGGACATCAGGTATTTTACCCATTTGACATTCCTCTTTTGGATTTTACATTTTTCCCTCTTTGTTTGCATTTTTATGTTGATATTTTGTTTTGTGCTGCATCCATCTGCATCAAAAATAAGATCTCAAACAAATAAACAAACAAACAAAAAAGAACCTAAGAAAGAGTTCTGAGCAGTGGAGCTAGAGGGAAGGCCTCTGCCTTACAAGTGCTAGGTAAAGACGGACCATGGTTTGACACCTCGGCATCCTATATGGTCCCCCCAAGCCAGGAGCGATTTCTGAGCACAAAGCTGGAGTAACCCCTGAGCATCAATGTGTGTGGCCCCAAAACAAAAAAACAAACAAACAAACAAAAAATTAAAATCTTTTTTTTTTTTTTTGGTTTTTAGGCCACACCCGGCGTTGCTCAGGGGTGACTCCTGGCTGTCTGCTCAGAAATAGCTCCTGGCAGGCTCGGGGGACCATATGGGACACCAGGATTCGAACCAACCACCTTTGGTCCTGGATCGGTTGCTTGCAAGGCAAACGCCACTGTGCTATCTCTCCAGGCCCTAAATCTCATATTTTTACAAATGCATACTATCCTACTATATATGCATATATATGTATGTATGTGTGTGTGTGTATATATATATATATATATATATATATATATATATATATATATATATATATATATGCCACAACTACTTTCTCCATTCAAGTCTTATTAAACATTTGGTTGCTTACATGTACTTGAATTGTTTTTAGAACTACAATGAATATAGGCCTTAATACATCTGTTTGAATCAATGTTTTTGACTTTTTGAAGTAGATGATAACAAAATGAACCTCTCTGTCATATGGAAGCTGTAATATTGGTGCTTTTAAATAAAGCTCCATACTGTTTTCTAATCTTTGATAATGAAATGTTTCTTCCTTCTTATTAACATAACTGAACATACTAAATTGTAAGGAAATTTAGGTCACCATTTTTATTTAGTAACTAAGTGAACCCTAATAGGTAACCGATATCTATGAAAATATTCCAGATTTAAAGGAATGCCACTGAATCAATATCACTATGTACCTGAAATACTACTGTGAATTACTTGTAATCCACTTTGGTCAAAATAAAAATTATTAATATATTAAAAAATCATCTGCTTATACTGCCATTTTTCAATAGGATGGTCTAGAGTTCAACTATGTAATTTTTTATGAAACACAATGATTAGCTCAATATAATAATTTAAGATTGCATATCCAGTCAAATGCATTACTGGAAAAAATATAAAATGTTGTGGTTTGAAGTAAGGCATTTTATTCTTTCATCATTTTTGTTTGTTTCAGCAGATGGAATCAAGTACTTCTCTACAAGATAGAAATTATACATCAGTGGTCATGTTTGTTTTCCTGGGAATCACAGATGAAAAAGAGTTGCAGGTCATCCTCTTTCCAATCTTCCTAGGAATTTATCTTGTGACCTTATTTTGGAACCTGAGTCTTATCATAATTATCAGGATGGATTCTCAACTCCATACACCCATGTACCTTTTTCTCAGTGTCCTGTCATCTATAGATGTGTGTTATTCTTCTTCCATAAGTCCAAAGATGCTTTCAGATTTCTTCAAGAATGAAAAAACAATTTCCTTTATTGACTGTGCTACCCAATATTTTGCTGCATCTTGGATGGGTCAGACTGAATGTTGCCTCTTGGCTGCTATGGCCTATGACAGATACATGGCTATTGGGAACCCTTTGCAGTACTCAGCCATCATGACACCTGGACTCTGTCAGAAGTTGGCGACTGGGGCCCTTGGAACTGGTTTTATCTGTAGCTTGATTGAAACAATTCCTGCCTTTCAGATGTACTATTGTGGACCAAATGTCATCCAACATTTCTTCTGTAACATATCTGAGATTATTGTCTTATCTTGCTCTAGCACCTTCCTTACCCAAATGCTTCTTTTTTTGGCAATTTTGTTCGTTGGGTTTGGTTCTTTTCTTGTCATCCTGCTATCCTATGGTTTCATCACAGTGTCCATTCTGAAAATGTCCTCCCTCAAAGGTAGTCTCAAGGCTTTCAATACCTGTGCCTCTCATCTGACAGTTGTAATATTCTATTATGTCCCAGTCTTCTTTGTTTACATGCATCCTCATTCTACACACTCTGAAAAGCAGGACAAGATGCTGTCAATATTCTATATTATCATGACCCCCATGTTAAACCCTCTTATCTACAGTCTAAGGAACAAGGAGATAAAAGAGGCACTTAAGAGGGTATTAAAGAGAACTACACATTTTCCTCAGTGAATTCAAACTTGGTAATGCTTGCCTACATTAAAAAAACAGCAGAAAACAAATACCTACACAACAAAATATTGGGACAATCTTCCAGTGACCATTCCATTTTAATTCTTGAACTTTCCATTTAAAATAAAATATTTCTTTTTTCAATTAAATTTATTCCTATCCAGAGATTTGAGTTATTAAATATATTTATGACAGCAAACATAGAGTTTCTTTTATTTTTGGAAAATAGTTCTAAGGTCTCTTTTCTCTTGAACAACATGAGTATTTAAAATATTGGCATGGGTGACACCATTTTAATAAATGTCACATTCTCAGCAAAAGAGATATTGTCTATATTCTTGATTTGAATCATAGTAGTTTATATTGCTTTTCTTCTATATTACAAATTCCAGAATTTTAGTTGACTATTATGATGTACTTCTTGACGGGAGAAAAATGTCCTATTCAATTTTTTGATCCATATGGCCACTATAGGTATCTAAACTGCTGCTTTTAGTCGATGTTGAAAGAGATGACTGTCATGGAACTATGTGACATCTTTTTGTAGGAGTTCGATATATTTGTTGGGTCTGTCTTGCATTAAGTTAGGCACTTCAGTTCTTTTTTTTAAGGATGGTTTTGTGTCTGAAATTTGTTCAGCTGTTGTTTATATATGAACCTGTGCATCTTTCCTTCTAACCTGAATGTAAGTCTGGCCAGGTGAAGTATTCTTGGGGCATCATTCATTTCAATGACTTTTGTCATGATATCCCACCACTGCCTTTGGGCCTTGGGGGTTGCTTTGATAAATCTGGCGTAAATCTTTAGAATGCTTATTTGTTTATAATTTTCCTTTTCGATCTTTCTGCTTTCAATTCTATCCTTTTTGCGATTTTCATCACTGTGAAGAGAATTTTCCTTTGGGTGCTTTTCTTTGGATCTTTTTTTGTTGGTACTCTTCAGGCATCCTGGATGTGATTTTATGCACTCTTTAGCAATGATTTCCTGCTTGCTGATTCTTTTTTTTTAATATCTTTATTTAAACACCTTGATTAGAAAACTCTAAATATTCTCCAAAAAAAAACTACTAGAAACAAGAAATTTATATAATAAAGTGACAGCCTAAAATATAAACACACCAATATTTATGGTATTCATTTAGTCAAACTACATAAGAAAAGAAACTAGAAAAATCATCTCATACACAATGTATCTCAAAAATTCAAATATCTGCAATCAATTTAGCAAAAGAATCTAAAGATGAGTAAAAACATACAATAAACCATTACTAAAACGAATAAAAGAAGACAGAGAAGCAGAAAAGTGTTTCTGCTCATAAACTGAAAAGATTTGCCTAATCTAAGTGATAGTCCTACCCCAATCACCATACAGGTTCATTGCAGTCACTATGAACATACCCATGATGAGGGACAGGATTTAGGTTGCCTATTTATTAATGGTGCATAAATGTTATTTTGGTTCATAAATAAAAATGGAAAAAAGTAAGAAAGTAATGAATTTAACTTCTAAAAAAATAATAGTGGGAGAGGAGCTAAAAATAATTCTTCAAGACACAAGAATAACCTAAGGCAGATTAAAATGTTCATCTTTATTGATATTTATGAAAAATTCACAACAATACACTATTATTTCATTCCAGTGAGAATGGCCTAGATTACAAAGAATGTAAGCACAATCACCATGTACTACCACACCAGCTCTATAGATTTACTCTTTTATCAAATGAGATGTAAATTGAGCCTGAAAGATTATGGCAATACTAGCCCATGCAGTACAAAGCTGGGCATGTCAGGAGAGGGTGGCCAACCTCCCTCCCCGCCCTGCTGAAGCCCCACTTTCTGTCTCCATTTCACAGAATTACTGTTTCCTGATAGCCAGTGTCATCACTGACTCTCTAAGGTACATCAATCTGACCACACTTCAAGTACACCAGTTTTGGGCTGATATCCCCCAGGGCCTTTTAGGCCTTTTAGGTGAAGACACGCTCTCCTGTATCATTCTTCTTCCAGAAAAGTTAGGCAGCTGTAACCATGCCCATAAATGCAGTCACAATGTTCAAACCAGGTGTTCTTCCAGGAGGCCCTGCAGCTGAGTATGTACCCCTAAAATTCATATCATTGTAACTTTTGAATTTTTGGATAACTTCAATTGTTTGATGTTTTCATTCCTAAAGGAATATCCCTACTTAATATACTTGGACATATAATAACGACTGCTTACTAAACATTATGGCATTATAATAATCATTGGTGATGTGCAATAAGTTTCACAAATGAACTCATTACTATACATTCTTCTTTCTTTTTTTCTTCCAAATATTTTAAAAAATAAATTTGCTTTCACTTATCTGGAAAAAATGTATTATGATCAACTGTGTCAACTATATGATGCATTTTCTTTAAATTTTCTTTAAATTAAAAAATAATGTAAACCAATTTTGGTTGGAATGTGTATACAAAGGCTCCCTAATCTACTCATGGTGGGAATGTTTTTTGATCTGTACTTTAACAGAAACCAGTGTGGAGAATCTTGGAAAATTTATAAGACTTTCTAATCCAGAAATTCTCTTCCTGTGGTCTTCCCCAGAAATACTTAATATTAATATAAAAATATAATTATATGTAATATTATATATTATTGCATTTGAAATCATTCAAAATAGACAAGATCTAAAAACAAAACTAGTGTCTAATAACAGCAGAGTAAATATTGAAAATGTGGTATATATAACCAACTCCATACATAGATATGGGAAATAAAACAAGTTATACAATTTTTCAGAATCTAGGATATTAAGAGATTGGGCTGAGTTAAGTGAGTCATAAGGAAGAAAACCAAAACTGAATTATCTTACTCACTTGAGGAGTGTATAGAAATAAAAAAAAAAGCTAGGGATTTAATGGTATCCAAATTAAACAAATCCAGACATATTTGTCAGCAGAAAGACCTTCAAGAGTGTTGAAAGGATCTTGAAATAACAGCATAAGATTACTGACTAGACCTTGCTGGTTAGAGTGCTGAAGGTGTATTGCAAGTATAAAGACAATACAAAAAAATTAGTGTGACAAATTAGTGGAATAAAAAATTAATTGCAAAACATGTGGTATTTATATTTACAATTAATTGCATAAAATACATATCTTGGAGAAACTATAAAAAGACAATTAAAGACCAAATTATGAGAATTGTAAAATATTACTTCAAGATATATAAAAAACAAAAATCTCAAGAATCTTATATATTCATGGATTAAACGAATATACATCACTTCATGTTCTGTTCATATTATCTAAAGCAATGTGGATATAGTATAATTATGGTTAGATTAACCAAAGCATTCTGCAGACTCAAAATAAATGAGTTAAAAAATACCCATTTTAAACTCCACACAAGACTTGAAGTCAACAAATTCATTCTGAGAGAAGAAAAATGAGGCATTGTACTTCCTATTTCAAACCATTCACAGTTGGGAAGGAGACTTGGGACTGAAGATACAGTATAAGAGTTACTGTGGCTAACCACAGTTAGCCCTGAGCAGGGTATGTTGGTGGGTAGGAGGGCCTCCACATACCACACTCTATGTAGCCTTGCTGACCACTGAGCACCACAGGGCCTGAGAAACATGAATTGTTAGGCTTTTGCACTGAAATGTGGGCCTGGCTAGCTGAGCCTCACTAAGAAGAGCTTCCTGACCTGCTGGACACTGCTGGGGAGACCCCCTAAATAAAATTTAATATTAATAGGTAAGTATTTCCAATATTTTTGTTTTATTTTGGGGCAATAAGTAGTAATGCCCAGAGGTTATTTCTGGTCTGCTCTGATCAATGATAAAACTCTTCCTAAATACGTTCCGCTCAAATGGATCCAAACATACTGATGTAAAACTTTAGCCATAATGTTATGATTGGACTATGGGGATGTGAAGAATGGATCCAGATGGGACAAGGAATACTGGTCAAGTTAAATTGGGCAGATCAAACCTCCATCACTACCAGGACTCCAGAGAACAAGTACCTGGAGACTTTTATGTCTTTTTTTCTTCATTTACCTCTGTACTTATTAACACAACTTATGGGCTGTTTAATAGAGGATATCTCTATAGTGAATCACAAGCTTCTTTCCTGACTAAGAGCTTCCAATTTTGGAGTCTTCCATCTAGAGTACTTCTTGGAAAGTTGAGAGAGAGCAAAATATACAATTTTAATATTTGGCAAGAATTTTGTCTTTAGTGAGATCTTAATCAAGGTGAGAAATCTGGTTTTAAAGAGAATATGGTTTCTAGATTTCAATATAGAATAAGTGTGATGATCCAAACACTGACCTTCTTTAGCTGTTGTCTCTCTTTTATTTTCATAACATCCACGTGTTCTTCCTCTGGTTCCATGAATTGTGTTTGGAATTTAATAACCATCAAGTGTATATTAATTTCTAATTTAGATATAAGTCAGAGGTGAAGGGTAAATATGAAAACCTAGAAATGTAATCTTGATGATGTGAT